>NC_056741.1:1737308985-1737381485 GCF_019279795.1 Protopterus annectens | reverse complement strand
AGTTGCACATACCAGCATTAGAGGTGAGCCCATATTGTGCAATAGTACTGAGGTTGGGTTTATAATATCACATCATGTGTGTGTGTGTGTGTGTGTGTGTGTGTGTGTGTGTGTGTGTGTGTGTGTGTGTGTGTGTGTGTGTGTGTGTGTGTGTGTGTGTGTGTGTGTGTGTGTGTGTGTCAGTAGGTCTAAGTATTAGGAGACTGTTTACACTCAGTACACTTCACATTGCTCTACTTCATAAGATATGCTGCTGTCATTCACCTTAGAAGTACCATTGAACACTTATAACCCCTATAAGCTCTGTAGCACATGTGATAACTGCATAACACTATAGTACAAATAACTAGATAGGTAGGGGTTCTAATCTCAATGCTGGCAAGGGTGTGTGTGTGTGTGTGTGTGTGTGTGTGTGTGTGTGTGTGTGTGTGTGTGTGTGTGTGTGTGTGTGTGTGTGTGTGTGTGTGTGTTTGTGTGTATACCAGTTGTGTGTGAGGGAGTGTGGGTTTGTTTGTAGGTGAAACAGTTTCAGGCCATTCCCACCCACAACTCTTCCCAGTCCCCCACTTTATTAGTCCTGCTGAGGTCATTCACCTTGGCCAGTTGTCAGCCCAGTAAGCACAGTAATGCATGCAATAACTGTGTAACACTATAGGAAAAAAAAATAGATAGGCAGGGGTCTTACTCTCAGATCCGGCAAATGTGCATGTAAGTCTGTAAGTTTGTAAGAAGAGGTACTTTAATAAGTTTCCACTCAGTGCCCAACTTTATCAGTCCTGCTGATGTAATTCCCCTTATCAGCACCTTTGGCCAGTCGTCAGCCCAGTAAGCTATGTAGCATGTGCAATAACTGTGTAATACTGTAGTAGAAATCACTAGAGAGGCAGGGGTTCTAACCTCAATACTGGCAGTTTTAGGCCATTCCCACCCACAACACTTCCCAGTGCCCCACTTTATCAGTCCTGCTGATGTCATTCCCCTTATCAGCACCTTTTGTCAGTTGTTAGCCCAGTAAGCTTTGTAGCACATGCAATAACTGTGTAATACTGTAGTACAAATCACTGGAGAGGCAGGGGCTCTAATCTCAATACTGGCAAGTAAGTGTGTGTGTGTGTGTGTGTGTGTGTGTGTGTGTGTGTGTGTGTGAGAGAGAGAGAGAGAGAGAGAATCATATCATGTGTGGGTTATACAATTTTGAGTTGTGTTCCACCCTGTACACTTCCCATCACCCTACTTTACAAGGCCTGCTGATGTCATGCACCTTAGAAGTACCTTGGGAAAAGGTGAATTCATATAAGCTCAGTGGCACATCTGATAACTGTGTAACACTATAGTAGAAATAATTAGATAGGCAGGGGTTCTAATCTCAATACTGGCAACTAAGTGTTTGGGTCAGAATCATATCCTGTGTGGGTTACACCATTTTAAGTTGTGTACCACCCTATACACTTCCCATTACCCTACTTTACAAGACCTGCTGATGTCATTCATCTTAGAAGTACATTGGGAAAAGGTGAATTCATATAAGCTAAGTGGCACATCTGATAACTGTGTAACACTATATTAGAAATAATTAGATAGATAGGGGTTCTAATCTCAATACTGACACCTGTGTGTTTGGGTATCATATCCTGTGTGGGTTAGACCATTTTGATTTGTATACCATCCACGCCTGTTTACAACCTCCTGATGGCATTACTTTATATAACGTGTTAATGGCATCTGCCTCACATGCAGCATGTTAAACCATCTGGATGTTTGCAACCCATATGTGTTCTGTGTTCCCTAACAATGGCCATGTATGTGATATTGTTTTTATTTTTTATTTATTTAACATTTATTAACCGGGAAAGTCCGAGTTGGAACAAAGACAACATTCAGCAGAGGCCCAGGGAGAAAAGTTCCAGAAGCATGTCTTTGTAACGTGGGAGGAAACTGGATCACACAGAGGAAACCCACATGAACATAGGGAGGACATGCAGACTCCACACAGAAGGCACCCCAGCTGAGAATTGAACTGGATAACCTCTTACTGTGAGGCAATACTGCTACCGCTGCACCACTGTGCCATTCCATTGTTGCCAAATAGGTCACAGTTAGGGTACTGACACACCTGCCAGCATCAGATATCATACCTGACTGAAACATCATGCTGATATCTCTGTTGTGATACATCACTTGTCCAGGCTTGTAGGTGCAATAGATGACTCCAGTTGTTATTTCTGGTGGGTTATCTCACCATCCATGAAGGCATTCACAACATTACATGTTGTAAGAGGTTGTGGTTTATGTCCCACACATATACTCTATGTGGGGCATGTCATGTGTATGTAGCACTATAGTATATTAAAGTGTATATGTAGGTTTATGAACCTGTCCATTGCCAACTGTATTTGTGTATGCACATCCACTGTGTCAGTCTTTACTGTGTATATGCAAAGAATATACAATTATTTTCCTCAAAAAATGTTTCTGTTTTTCAAATACATTTGAATGAATTCCATAGTATTTATACATAACATCTTAAATAACTATGTACACTATTTACATTAGCTTGAACTATAACAGATCTTAATTTATACAATTGCTTTATAATTATGTCCAATCAATTATAAGTGTCTGATCAATTATTGTATAGTATCAATCAATGATAAGACTTTTCCCCAAGGGTTGTTGATAAATGGTTTTGGATAAATTCTTAGTTCTTTAATTTTAATCTCCAATAATGCTGTGGTCTTCAGTAGGTTGTAGAAGTCTTCCAAAGTTGATATTGTGTTTGTATTCCATCTTCTTGTTATACACTTCCCTGAAATTGCATGTATGGTCCATGCTAGATACATGTTTGACCTATTCAAAGGAGGACCTTAGTTCACATTTAGTAATACAAAAGCTTTAGTTAAATAAAATGATTCATTAAAGCTTGTCAAAAGTTATTAATACCATTCCAAAATGGCTTAATTTTAACACAATCAGAGAAAATGTGGTTCCAATCTGCATAGTGTACTTGCTCACATCTCCAACATATTCCTTTTATGGCAGAACTAATTTTACTAATTCTATCTGGGGTAAAGAATGCTCTGTGCAAGCATTTCCAATTAAAAACTTTCCAGTATTGTGTAAATGATGTATATTTTATCGATAATAAGATATTTGTTTTAATATCTTCAGTTAACTGTATTGACTGTCCTTTTTTTATATATTTCCAGTATGAGGTTTTGGGTGTTGTTTTATGGTTTATCAATATTTTGCAAAATTTTGAAATACTATTTCCTATGTCAAAGTCATCATATATGATTTCATATATTCATTTCGGAAATGTAGGTATTTGTTAAATGAAGAATTGTTAATTATTCTACTTTAATCTTGTGAATATCTGTTGCATACCACTTTCTCAGAGGCGATCTCTGTCTAACATACAGAGCCATGTCCAACCCAGAACTTTTGAACATGCTCCATCTTAGCAAAACTAAATCTACTCGAGCTACATGCTCTAGGGATATAAACCTCAGATAGATTCCCTTCGCAAATACTTCCCTTGCTATGGAACAGAGTCCTGATCTACATAAGACAGACCCCCTCACTATCACTCTTCAAGAGGAACCTTGACGAGTGGATGGGTAACAGAAAGTTCACACCAGGGATCATACCAACAGCTCTATTAGATAGGGGCCAAGGGTACTAGCTGCTAGATCAAGGGCCTAGGGAACTAACCAAAGGGGCTGTGAATACCGCACAATGTGGCTGGGCTAATATATCCCTTCGGGCAGATAGCCCAGTACCTACCTATGAACCTATATGACAGAATACTCTGTAAAGTTAGCCAGTCCTGTTGTGGAATTTTGTATGTTGTTTTTATTACTTGCATATCTAAAACTTTTAGTTCTTTGATACACTGGAGCCAACAAACAAATCCTTTCTGTTCCCAGGAATTAATAATTTCTCGATATATTTTATGCGGAAAGTTGTTTGTGACTATAAATGGTGCTAAAAGATCAAACCAGATTTTTAAATCTATATTTGCATTAATAATTTTCCTAAATGAGTCAATGTAACAATTAATCATATGAGTTTTAGTGGGTTTAGTCATGTTATATTGCACACTAATACATAATATATGCCATGGCAAATTGTTTTATCTATTTGATATTTTTTTTGTAAACCAAATTTATTCATTGATATTATAGTTAGTAATTCTTTCCAATTTGCAGAGTAATTTGGACTTATCCAATCTGAGATTGCTTTAGATATTGATGCTTTTATATATGTTTCTATATCAGGACAGTTTAATCCTCCCTGTTTCCATGGTCTGATATGATGTATTAAAGCTATTCTGTTTCTTTTGGGCAACCATAACAATTTTATTAGGCATGAATTTATTTCTTTAAGTATATTCCTTTCTGGTAGCAGTTGTATTGCCAAGGATATATATAGGAGCTTGGGCAGTAAAACCATTTTTATTAACTGTAGTCTATCTTCAAATGTTAATATTATTTTGTTTGATTTTTCCACAGGGGTTTTAATTGTATTGATATTATTGCAATTTATTTAGACTAATTCATTATTATCCTTACATAACTCAATTCCTAGATATTTTAAGGTAGATTCTTGTTTCCTTATGATGTGATCCTCCTTAGTCTACAGTTCTTTTTTTTTTTTTAAAAATAAAAA
The DNA here is from genome assembly GCF_019279795.1 of Protopterus annectens. NCBI lineage: Eukaryota > Metazoa > Chordata > Ceratodontiformes > Protopteridae > Protopterus > Protopterus annectens. The sequence continues at coordinate 1,737,376,817 of NC_056741.1, read as the reverse complement.
AAATGATTTTGATTTATTGAAATGGAGTCCTGAAGTCATTTGAAATTTGTCAGTTAATATATCTAATTATTCTAATGTCTCTTTTATATTAGATAATGTTAGTAATATGTCATCAGCAAATAAGATTGCTTTAGAATTGTAACATTCATAAACATCTATTCCTTTAATTTTTATATTGTTATGAATTGAATCTGACAATATTTCAATAGCCAGAGCAAATAGAATTGATGGCATGGAACATCTTTGTTTAGTGCCTTTTGTTATATGTATAGATTCAGAGGTAAAAGGACCTAATTTGGCATACACTAAATTATTTGTATATGTATTATTTAGGAAATGAATAAAGGATGCAGAAAAAAGCATTAGGATTTTGAATAAATAGTCCCAATTTAGGGAAGCAAAGGCTTTCTCTATATCTAAGCCAATTATGAGTGCTTCTTTATTTTCTTTATTAACATAATATATAAGAAAAATTATCTTTTTAATATTGTCATGTGAGTGTCTATGATATATAAATCCATTCTTATCATTATTTATTGTTTTGGATAGTGGTATTTTTATTCTGGTAGTTAATATTATCATAAATATCTTATAGTCATTATTTAATAGTGATATAAGTCTATATGAGGTACAGAGGTTTGGGGATTTGTTTACTTTCGGATTAGTGTGATTAAAAAATATCTTCAAGAGGGTGGCATTAAAGCTTGTGACTGAATTTCTAATAGAGTTTTATGGAAAAGGGATAGTATCTTTGAAGAAAAAGGTTTATATATTTTCATAATTATGACATCTATACCTGGACCTTTATTATTTTTACCCGCTTTTATTGTATCTGTAATTTCTTTATAGGATATGGGTGCTTGCAGATCTATTTTTAATTGTTCTGATTTTTTTATATGTGAAAACTTTTCATCTAGATTTAATTGATTGATATGTATACTTTCTTTTTGGAAATCTTATAGTGATTTCTATAGGCATCAAGAATGTCACCGATATCTGAGACATCTTTCCCTTCCTTTTCATGAAAATACTTTTAATGTTATTAGCTTTTGAATGTATTTTGATTATTGTGGATAAATTATGTAGATATATGGGAGAAGTGGCCAAAGTATTAATTTTTAGTTTTTCTAAAGCTAATCTAGTTTTATATGTTAGAATTTCATTGTATTTATTGCTTAATACTTCTACTTTCTTTTTCATCTCCAAATGATTTTGATTTTTTTCGGCTTTTACTGACAAACATTTGGATTGTAGATCTACTAATTCAGAATCCTATTCTCTTATTTCTTTTTATACCAAGTTAGGATTTACTATATATGTAAGTTTTTAATGAGTCCTATATCATTATTTTATTTATCTCTGTGGTGTAATTAATATATAAGAAGAACTGTCATTCAGATAACCAGAGTGTGAACTCATTAATTTTAGTTATATATGCTGGAATTATGGACTTAAAGATTAATGGTTTGTACCAATTTTGAACTTTTGCTATCAATGAATTGTGGTCTGAAAAGTGACAGGGAGTGATTGAGAAATTAATGATTTTAGAGTGTAATTCATGGGCAGCAAATATTTTATCTATTCTAGCTTGGGTACCAAATCTGTGATCTTGATGGGATAACAACAAAGATTTATCTTCTTTACATTTGAAAGTATCTACAAGATGCAATGATTCTACTCACTTGTTTAAAGCTTTTGATACAGCAGATGTATGCAGTGGTCTTTTATTTGTAGTTTCAGAAATATCAAATATACAGTTAAAAATCTTTTTCTAATATTAAGTTGCCTTTATAATTATTGGAAATGAAATCAAAGTGTTTTTTTAACAGTTCCTGTTCTAATGCCTGGAAACCAGTATAGATTGGCTAGGGTCCATATTCTGTTATTATATTTAACTATTACTAATGCCATAAGGCCTTCTTTATCTTCATACTTATAAATGATTTCTGGGTTAGTCACATTTGTTTTCCATAAAACTGTTACCCCTTTTGTCTTTGTCTTATAAGTGGATTGTGCCAATATTATATATTCCTTAGGATTCCATTTGTAATTGTCATTTGTTTTAAAATGAGTTTCTTGAAGGAAGACAATTTGTGATTTGTTCAGTTTTAAATATTTCAGTAGATTTGTTCTCTTGCTAGGATTGTTTAAGCCATTGGTATTTAAAGATAATACAGTTAAATCCATCTTAGGTTATTTAGACTATGTATTTTTGTTTTATTGTGACTATTAAACATTTTCCTCTGATAACTATAAAGTATATGTTTGAGCTTTTAAAGGAAATTATCAGTTTTATACTTTGAGTTTTTACCAATAAAGTAATGTTTTGGTCAGGCATACTAAAAATGTTTTTGTGAAATAACAAATTTAAATTAATAAATGTTAACAAAATTAATATCCGCACTAGCTATGGAATGAAAATCATTTCTAATTTGATGGATAAATCTAAGGCCATCAGATTATCACTCATACCTTGACAATCCAGAACATCTGAGCTCCATAAATTGAATTATCATATGGAGAATATTTGTAATAGGAATAAGCAATATTTATATTATTTTGAACAGATATAGTACTATTGTAGATTAGATAGAATTATAATACAATCTAAATGTCTACTTATTGTATAAGCAATTAATATTTACATGAAAGCTAGATGACAAGCAATTCAGACATAGGATATAAGTAGGATGTACCATATATAAAACCTCAGTAAAAGATTATAGCACACAGTTATTTAGCATATTCACCCTTATTGATGAAGTCTTTCAAACCTTATTACTTAATATAAATAGATGTTAATAATATTTATACTTAATGTTTATAATACGATGTATTTTACTGGATATATCAGAAGTTATATTTTATTGTTTGCCAGCATTTAAGTAATCACTTTGTTGCTAACTTACTTAAAGCATCAAGTTTGTTTTATGTGAACATTAATGAAAGTTAGTGCATTTTAATTATCAGTGCATCCCTCTTCCCCCCATTTCCTACACATAAGGATTTTCATAGCTGTCATTTCTTATTATAAAATGAGTGAAATTAATGGTTAAAAATAAAAATTGACTTATTGTGATTAATGATTACAAGTTACCTTTCCATATTCATAAATTGCCATTTTATGGCATATACTGAAAGTTTTTAGATTTAAATAGCAACATTATATTTTGTATAATCAGCAAAGGTTAAACTGAGTGATTATTGTCAATTTAATACTATTTGTTTTTAAATCTATATTTGCATTAATAATTTTCCTAAATGAGTCAATGTAACAATTAATCATATGAGTTTTAGTGGGTTTAGTCATGTTATATTGCACACTAATACATAATATATGCCATGGCAAATTGTTTTATCTATTTGATATTTTTTTTGTAAACCAAATTTATTCATTGATATTATAGTTAGTAATTCTTTCCAATTTGCAGAGTAATTTGGACTTATCCAATCTGAGATTGCTTTAGATATTGATGCTTTTATATATGTTTCTATATCAGGACAGTTTAATCCTCCCTGTTTCCATGGTCTGATATGATGTATTAAAGCTATTCTGTTTCTTTTGGGCAACCATAACAATTTTATTAGGCATGAATTTATTTCTTTAAGTATATTCCTTTCTGGTAGCAGTTGTATTGCCAAGGCTATATATAGGAGCTTGGGCAGTAAAACCATTTTTATTAACTGTAGTCTATCTTCAAATGTTAATATTATTTTGTTTGATTTTTCCACAGGGGTTTTAATTGTATTGATATTATTGCATTTTCTTTAGACTAATTCATTATTATCCTTACATAACTCAATTCCTAGATATTTTAAGGTAGATTCTTGTTTCCTTATGATGTGATCCTCCTTAGTCTGCAGTTCTTTTTTTTTTTTTAAATAAAAAAATTGATTTTGATTTATTGAAATGGAGTCCTGAAGTCATTTGAAATTTGTCAGTTAATATATCTAATTATTCTAATGTCTCTTTTATATTAGATAATGTTAGTAATATGTCATCAGCAAATAAGATTGCTTTAGAATTGTATCATTCATAAACATCTATTCCTTTAATTTTTATATTGTTATGAATTGAATCTGACAATATTTCAATAGCCAGAGCAAATAGAATTGATGGCATGGAACATCTTTGTTTAGTGCCCTTTGTTATATGGATAGATTCAGAGGTAAAAGGACCTAATTTGGCATACACTAAATTATTTGTATATGTATTATTTAGGAAATGAATAAAGGATGCAGAAATTAAAAGCATTAGGATTTTGAATAAATAGTCCCAATTTAGGGAAGCAAAGGCTTTCTCTATATCTAAGCCAATTATGAGTGCTTCTTTATTTTCTTTATTAACATAATATATAAGAAAAATTATCTTTTTAATATTGTCATGTGAGTGTCTATGATATATAAATCCATTCTTATCATTATTTATTGTTTTGGATAGTGGTATTTTTATTCTGGTAGTTAATATTATCATAAATATCTTATAGTCATTATTTAATAGTGATATAAGTCTATATGAGGTACAGAGGTTTGGGGATTTGTTTACTTTCGGATTAGTGTGATTAAAAAATATCTTCAAGATGGTGGCATTAAAGCTTGTGACTGAATTTCTAATAGAGTTTTATGGAAAAGGGATAGTATCTTTGAAGAAAAAGGTTTATATATTTTCATAATTATGACATCTATACCTGGACCTTTATTATTTTTACCCGCTTTTATTGTATCTGTAATTTCTTTATAGGATATGGGTGCTTGCAGATCTATTTTTAATTTTTCTGATTTTTTTTATATGTGAAAACTTTTCATCTAGATTTAATTGATTGATATGTATACTTTCTTTTTGGAAATCTTATAGTGATTTCTATAGGCATCAAGAATGTCACCGATATCTGAGACATCTTTCCCTTCCTTTTCATGAAGATACTTTTAATGTTATTAGCTTTTGATTGTATTTTGATTATTGTGGATAAATTATGTAGATATATGGGAGAAGTGGCCAAAGTATTAATTTTTAGTTTTTCTAAAGTTAATCTAGTTTTATATGTTAGAATTTCATTGTATTTATTGCTTAATACTTCTACTTTCTTTTTCATCTCCAAATGATTTTGATTTTTTTCGGCTTTTACTGACAAACATTTGGATTGTAGATCTACTAATTCAGAATCCTATTCTCTTATTTCTTTTTATACCAAGTTAGGATTTACTATATATGTAAGTTTTTAATGAGTCCTATATCATTATTTTATTTATCTCTGTGGTGTAATTAATATATAAGAAGAACTGTCATTCAGATAACCAGAGTGTGAACTCATTAATTTTAGTTATATATGCTGGAATTATGGACTTAAAGATTAATGGTTTGTACCAATTTTGAACTTTTGCTATCAATGAATTGTGGTCTGAAAAGTGACAGGGAGTGATTGAGAAATTAATGATTTTAGAGTGTAATTCATGGGCAGCAAATATTTTATCTATTCTAGCTTGGGTACCAAATCTGTGATCTTGATGGGATAACAACAAAGATTTATCTTCTTTACATTTGAAAGTATCTACAAGATGCAATGATTCTACTCACTTGTTTAAAGCTTTTGATACAGCAGATGTATGCAGTGGTCTTTTATTTGTAGTTTCAGAAATATCAAATATACAGTTAAAAATCTTTTTCTAATATTAAGTTGCCTTTATAATTATTGGAAATGAAATCAAAGTGTTTTTTAACAGTTCCTGTTCCAATGCCTGGAAACCAGTATAGATTGGCTAGGGTCCATATTCTGTTATTATATTTAACTATTACTAATGCCATAAGGCCTTCTTTATCTTCATACTTATAAATGATTTCTGGGTTAGTCACATTTGTTTTCCATAAAACTGTTACCCCTTTTGTCTTTGTCTTATAAGTGGATTGTGCCAATATTATATATTCCTTAGGATTCCATTTGTAATTGTCATTTGTTTTAAAATGAGTTTCTTGAAGGAAGACAATTTGTGATTTGTTCAGTTTTAAATATTTCAGTAGATTTGTTCTCTTGCTAGGATTGTTTAAGCCATTGGTATTTAAAGATAATACAGTTAAATCCATCTTAGGTTATTTAGACTATGTATTTTTTGTTTTATTGTGACTATTAAACATTTTCCTCTGATAACTATAAAGTATATGTTTGAGCTTTTAAAGGAAATTATCAGTTTTATACTTTGAGTTTTTACCAATAAAGTAATGTTTTGGTCAGGCATACTAAAAATGTTTTTGTGAAATAACAAATTTAAATTAATAAATGTTAACAAAATTAATATCCGCACTAGCTATGGAATGAAAATCATTTCTAATTTGATGGATAAACCTAAGGCCATCAGATTATCACTCATACCTTGACAATCCAGAACATCTGAGCTCCATAAATTGAATTATCATATGGAGAATATTTGTAATAGGAATAAGCAATATTTATATTATTTTGAACAGATATAGTACTATTGTAGATTAGATAGAATTATAATACAATCTAAATGTCTACTTATTGTATAAGCAATTAATATTTACATGAAAGCTAGATGACAAGCAATTCAGACATAGGATATAATCGTAGGATGTACCATATATAAAACCTCAGTAAAAGATTATAGCACACAGTTATTTAGCATATTCACCCTTATTGATGAAGTCTTTCAAACCTTATTACTTAATATAAATAGATGTTAATAATATTTATACTTAATGTTTATAATACGATGTATTTTACTGGATATATCAGAAGTTATATTTTATTGTTTGCCAGCATTTAAGTAATCACTTTGTTGCTAACTTACTTAAAGCATCAAGTTTGTTTTATGTGAACATTAATGAAAGTTAGTGCATTTTAATTATCAGTGCATCCCTCTTCCCCCCATTTCCTACACATAAGGATTTTCATAGCTGTCATTTCTTATTATAAAATGAGTGAAATTAATGGTTAAAAATAACAAATTGACTTATTGTGATTAATGATTACAAGTTATCTTTCCATATTCATAAATTGCCATTTTATGGCATATACTGAAAGTTTTTAGATTTAAATAGCAACATTATATTTTGTATAATCAGCAAAGGTTAAACTGAGTGATTATTGTCAATTTAATACTATTTGTTTAGAATGTGATTGTTACATTCTGTGACATTCCTAGTTCAGGCTTTTATTGTTTCCCTTGAACAACTTTGTCAGTTTGATGTCGTATATAAAACAGTTACCTTGGTAACAGCTTAAGTATTATGTATGGTAAAGATGGGTTACAAAACCACAGTTCAAATTAAATAATTATATGACTTGTTATGCACACTTACTTACATGAGAAAATCACCATGCTTCCCCTTGATGTTCAGTATAGTGTATGTCATTTATGACAAGTTAAAACAGTAATGTTATTATACACAAGCCCATGCTATTAAACTGAGTGTCTATTATCAATTTAATACTATTTGCTCAGAATATGATTGTTACATTCTGTGACATTTCAAGTTCAGGCTTCTATTATTTCTGTTGAACAAGTTTGTCAGTTTGATGTCATGTATAAAAGAGTAGTTACCTTGGTAACCAGTTAATTATTATATATGGTCAAGATGGGTTACAAAAACTACAATTCAAGTTAAAGCAATTACATGACTTGTTATTCATATTTACTTATATAAGAAAATCATCATGCTTCCCCTTGATGTTTAATGTAGTGTATATCATTTAAGACAGGTTAAGAAAGTAGTGTTATTATACACAAGCCCATGTTATTAAATCCTGCCTTTAATATCTAAATTCAGCAGACTGCTTTATCTTATATGACAATTATACATTTTATGTCTAGCTTTACTAAAATCATACATTACATATCTATTGTGTGTGTGTGCTTTTTATTTTTTTTTTTGCTGTTGCTTAGTTATTTGAGAGACCACAAGCTATAATGCTTATTCTTATTATTAGCTCCTTCCAAGCATGTTTATATAGTCCACAGACTTTAAATTATGAAACCCTTCTAGTTTCTTATTTGTTGTAAGTATATTTCCATCCTTACATACACACTTATCAGTACTTCAAGCACGGGCAACAATGCCCATCCAGTTTTGCCAGAATACCATTCACTAGTTCATGTGTTGTGTTTCCAGGCTGTTCTTAAAATATCCAAACCAATATTTGCCCTTTTCCATTTTACCATTCTGTTCCATGCAGTGGCCACTCTGCCAGTGAACCACGCAACACACTTCGCATTCCCACATATATTTCCATGAAGGAAATCTGATGATTTTCTTGCACTTCCCAGCAACCCCAAACACCCCTAGAATCAGCTATCCCCATATGCCCAACATGTCCGAGCAAGCTCACCTCCCAGACCACTGCAAAGGGTAGTGCACAAGACAAGTGCTCTTAGTCTTTCACAATAACTCAGACTTCCACTCTTATGTAAGTCCTTAATGTGTTTGGACAAAAATACATTTTAAATATAAAATTGTGTTTATTGTTTTTTTTTTTTTTTTGTTATCTAGAATCAAGAATCAACTTAATGAGCTAAACAAAGTGTTGGGAAGTGTTGAGAGGCCATCAGTATGTGTACATGTGGTTTAAAACAGCCCTTTTATTTTATATATATATATATATATATATATATATATATATATATATATATATATATTTTTTTTTTAACAAAACAAAAACTTCATTGCAGAGAATCATCTCAGAGGCTTCTCAGAGCTATTAAGCATTATTGTCAGTCTGTCTTTGTTATCATAACAACCTGGGAGTATCTGTTTCTGTTAGTGTGTCTGTGTACTGCATACTAGAGGCTCACGATGCACCTGAAGCAAAGCTTGACTTCACTGCAACTTCAAGCCTAAATTACCTCCCTTTCAGCAAGGCAGCAGCTACAAAAAGAATGGAAAGCAAATGGATCAAAAAAAAAAAAAAAAACGTCCCAACAAGCCACCACAACAAGAGATAACACATTCTTCCAGCCTTCCCACCTCTCACTCAGCAGATGTATAAACAAACTATTTTCTGCCAAAATATCCCAACTCACAGTTTTATCCACCCCCTTCCACTGGATCCAGACTAAAACAACAAATGTCTCTTGCGGTCAATCTAATGGCTAAGCTTGTGAGGAACCTACTGACAGTACTCAAGTAACCTGTTCACTATGTATGAGCCTGTGATACTACACAACACTGAGGTGAAATGTCTGAAAGCTACCTGTCTGTGACAAGGGGTATGTACGCCAGGTCACACTGTCTGACAACAGTGTCCATCACACATTGTTGCATGCACACACACCTGGTAAATAAACATATAAACTGTACCTTGGATATGAAATAATTGGTGTATTTCCACTCTGCCATACTCCATGTTGGAAATGTCTGCAGGGCCACAGTCTGCAGACACACAGACACCTGGAACACAAACAGAATACATTCAGTCAATGGTATTAACAGTAATAATGCATCATGGCTAATAAGGTACATACACCTTTATGTGTACCCATAACAAATGCAAGCAGACAGCTCCTTACACAGTATTACATAGCTTCACAGTACTATATTCACCCTGTGCATCAGACCCATATTAGCCTGTCCTTGCATCAATGGTATGGATGACAGGGATGTGGCACAGGTATCATCATATGCACAGGGTGTGGTGTGGGTTTGCCCAAGGCCTAGGTTGGGCCATACTGTTGACATCCATGTGTGTGTGTTTTGAGGGGTATCCTATAGATGGGCTGTGCAGAGGTGCAGTTTGTGTCTGTAGGTGACCTGCCTGTGATATAGATGTGTGTGTGTGTGTGTATGTATGTATGCACACAGTCACACCATGTGGCTGCCCTACACAGGGGTATGTTGGACTGCTGTGGACAGTACATGGCTGGGTGTCCAGTTCACCATCTCTGGAAATGGACACATGACCTGGTCCTGCCAGAGGTATCACTGGCACCACCAGGTCCAAGGCCAGATGCATTACTACTTCCTGATGGTGACTGCTGTCTGCTGGATCTGTGTTCCTGGCAGGACCGGCCAGGACCATGTGCCCATGGCCTGCTCCATTGTGATGTGGACAGCAAACTGCCTTCGGTAGTGCTGGTGTCACTGCCACTACAGGAATGTGAAGGTGCATGGCCTCATAGCACTCAGCTGATATTGGTGATGACCCACGTCCATGTGGTCAATGCCCATCTTCCACCACACCCTCTAGTACAGACATGCCACGGTCAAAGATTGCCAAGGTCTCACCCCACCATCTCTTCATGACCTCAGTATTTTGGCATGTGGCCTTAACAAGGTCACATATGTCACTTTGTAAATCAGGAAGAGTTTTATCCACCACCCTGAGTATTTGTCTGGTATTGCATCCACTACATGCCTGTGCATCCATGACAGAACAAAAGATGCATCTTGTAACGCATGCTGTAGCACTTGTGATGGTGGCTTGATGAGCAGCAGTCCTCTTGAGAATATCCCTGTCCATCCACCTGTGTGGGACCTCACCTGCAGTCTGGCTATGGCCAATGTCTACACTTACACCTGCCACAGTCCCCACACTAGCCTGTTCCATGCCACCACCTACCAACTGTCCATCATCTGTGCCTGCTGGGGATGGGGCATGTGTGGGCATTGTGACTGTGTACAGGGACATTGAGGATGACTGTGGGATGTCAACCGATGGCACAGATTCAACCCCTGACAACATCACCTGTGCCTGAATATGACCATCATCATTGCCAGAGTTTGCGAAGACACTGACATCAGATACTGACCGTGATGGACCGCGACCACAATGACCAACTCTGGGGGAAAGACAACATATGTAAATTAATACCTGCACTATACCATTTGCGGCTACACATGCACACATGCACACAAACGCACACACATGCACACACACACACAGATGCACACACATACAGGTGAGGTGGCAGACAGGCATTACACAGACCTCACAATAGCCAACTGGCGACATTCACAACACAGTCAGACTACTACATACACACCCTGGACAGGCCCTCAACATCAGTAATGTTACTACTTATATACACCTCTGTGACATGTGAGTAGTGTTAGTAGGGGATGGACCTTCAAGTAGCATACACTGCACCCATGTACACATAATTGCTGTTCATCTGTATAGCATACTGGCAACTCCTACAGAACATACCTCTCAACTGTGCAGAGTGTCACTGAATGTCTACATGTATGGCTTTTATTTCTGGTCTGTTCATCATAAATCCTGTGTTTGTCTGACACGTTACTGGGATGATATGAGGATATGAAGAATGGTGTTACTATTTAATGACACATTTTGAGTCTCGCACTTCAAAACCTGCAGTACATGTATGTTACAACAGAACCAGTTACACTAACAACCTTCTAAGCTTACAGTGGATATTATAAGTGTAGACACCCCTGTTAACATGCCAGGTTTGTCTGATATATAATATGAGACTACAGAAATCATGTGATGACATTTTCCACCTTTAATGTGACCTATAACCTGTGCAATCCAATTGAAGAACAAACACATCGGTTAGGGGTAACATGTAGAAGTTGAAATACATGCAATAAGCTGGTTGCATGACTGTGCAAACCCTTAAACTAATACTTTATTAAAGCACCTTTTCATTTCATAACAGCAATCAGTCCTCTTGGGAAGGTGTGTATCAGCATGGCACATCTTGACTTAGCAATATTTGTACACTCTGCCTTGCAGACGCCCTCCAACTCTGTTAGATTGCGAGGGCATCACTTCTGCACAGGCATCTTCAGGGCACCCCACAGATTCTCTATTGGATGTATGTGTGGACTGTGTCTGGGCCATTCCAAAACATTGATTGTCTTCTGGTGAAGACCTTCTTTTATGGAGTTTGATGTATGGTATGGGTCATTGCTGTATGGAAAGGTGTATGTCCTCTCCATCTACAGCTTTCTAGCAGACACATGAAGATTTTGGGCCAGAAGGGACTAGTATTTTGAACTGTTACTAATCCCCTTCACATTGGCTAAAGTCCCACTTCCAGCTTATGAACACCAGCCCCAAAGCAGCACACTGCCATCACCAAGCTTCACCATGGGGATAGTGTTCTTTTGGTGATGCACAATGTTGTTCTTTTGCCAAACAAACCTTTTGGTATTGTGGCCAAAAAGTGTAACCTTGGCCTCATTATACCATAACACATTTCCCAACATGCTATTGGGGAACCTGATGTATTTTTTTTTGAGAAATTCGCCAGACCTGGATGTTGTTCTGTGTGTGAGATGTCTTCCATCTTCCAAACCTACCTCATAGGCCAGACATGTAAAAAATATGGTAGATTGTTGTCACATGTAGTACACAGCCTGTATTTGCCAGTGATTCCTGCACATCCTGTAGTGTTTCTGTAGGTTTACTTGCAGCCTCCCTGACCAGTTTGGGTCTTGTCTTTTTCACACATTTGGAGGGATGCCCAGTTCTTTGCAATGTCACTGTTGCCCCATATTTCCACCACCACTTGATGACTGTCTTCACTGTGTTCCATGGTATATGTAATTCTGTGGAAATGTGTGTGTACCCTTCTCTGGGCTGATACCTTTCACAAATGAGATCACTTTGCTGCTTTGTAAACTGTATGCGAACTATGGCTGTTGCTGTAGCAGACAACTGAGTAATTTAAGGATAATCCTGGTAAAACAGCTGACCGTTACTTGCTGTTAATCAAAAAGTCTCTGTAAATGATGGCAGATGTGTACCCAAGAAGACATATAGCTGTAATAATATCAAAAGCTGCTTCAACCCAGTATTAGCTTCAGCATGTGCAACCGTATGCATCTAGCTTCTTGTAAGTTTTTTATGTGCCATAATTGTTTCCCTAACAGATTTGTTTGTTTTACAATTGAATTGTACAGGTTATAGCTCACATGAAAGTTGGAAGGGTTCAGAAATGTTTTATTGTGCTCTCATTTTTGTATATCACAAATACCTGGCATTCTAACAGTTGTGTGTACACCATTTATATGCACTGTATAACACTAATTTATAAAATATGTCCCTAGTTTTGGGCCTTCATCCCCCCATTTTTGTCAGTCTTTGTCCAGATTTATTGCAATGACAGGTTGTGAGGTATGCTACAGATTTTTGACATCTCCTGCAAATAGGCCCCTGTGATGATCACTGGGATGCAATGTAGTTAACCCCACCACAGGTGAACATGCAGATATTGCAAAATGGCTGAGAGTAACAGTTGTGTACATGGTCACATGCATGAGTGTAACATGCCTGGGGTACTGGTGAACCACAAGCAGCAAAAAATACCTTTACTGCAGCAAACTGCATCCAATACAAACCACAAGACCAAACAAAGAAAAAAAGGATATCAGAAGTGCTCAGTTAAATTCTCTTCACTTTATTTTCAACGACAGCAAAGCATTCAGGTTTCCCCTTCTTCAGTGCTAATCACTGTGTGCTTCTGCTTTTTTTCTTTGTTTGGTTCTGGTGAACCACAACAGGAAAATCCCATACTCACTGGCTTCAGGCTGCTGTCCCACATGCAGACCAGAGGGACCTATGTAGTTGTGAAGGAAAGGTATTGTCAGCAGACTCACATTTGGCATTGGTACAATATGAATGCTACATTTCTGTCCAGGTACAGTTCAAGCTATGATAGTACACAATTTGCTGTACATCACCATTAATGTACACTTGTGTGCATTACTAAACCCCACCCACAAATGCAGTTTGAACTAACATATGTATCTAGATAATCTATAGAAGACAGTAGGACTGCAACATGATTAAATTAATGTGCTCTGTGCCTTACCTGGATGCTCCACACCTGTTGTCTGGTTGCCACCCACATCCACAACTGGTGTTTCATGAGTTGGCCGTTGTGTGGGGGCTGCCCCAAGGTTAGCAAGGAGCTCCTCTTTTGCCATAAGTGGGGCTTGTGTTGCTGGATCCCCAACAGTCCCTGGCCATGGCCACAATTATTTGCCGGGCACGACGTATCATGTCATGCCTGACCTGATTGTATGTGCAGCCATGGTGGCCCAAGATGTTTACTCTGTGGACAAGGTCATCTCACAAGGCAGTCCACTCTCACAGATTTTGTCGGCTCTGGCCAAATAGCACTGCATGGTGCTTTATTATTTCATCAGTGATAGCTGCAGTCTCGTCTGCAGTGTATGCTGGCTGATGCTGCATGCCACTTGGAAGACATAAACAGGGAAGCACATCACAGGACCTCAGATGTTGCCCAGAGTTATTTACAGAGCCAGCGCATCAATATTGCCTATCATTAACCACCACTTACAACCCCATCATACCCCTGTCATCTTTCAGCACAATATGAACCTGCATTGTATTCCTGTTGTTGATGTGTCATGTTCCCTCCAATGAAGGCCAGTACATTGCATAAACCACCATTCATCATTCACATTTGTGAAGAGGAATGACAGTGGCCATCTTCTTTGCTGATGGGATGTCAATGGTGCTCAGGCTTTACTTGCATACAGTGTGTAATGGAGCTGGAAGCATATGCCAGAGTTCATGTAGGATGCAGACAGGAATGTTATCAGGTCCCATGGAGACTTGCTTTTGTTGACTTTAATTAGGCAGTAGGCACCTGCTCCCTGATGATGAGGGGATGGGTGTGGGTGCTGTGCATATCCACCTATACTGATGGTGAGCCAGAGGGGTGATGTTTGTCCTAAACCTGTCTGCAGCAAGTTGGCTATAGCTATGCTGTATGTGTATGTGATGTGATTAACCACCATTACAGGGTGGGTTGGGTTGTTGCCTCTGAGATTGCAGACATATGTGAAGATGGCCTTGTGATTGCCCTTGGTGGATGTGTCCAATTTGTACTCATAGTTAGCCTTACAGTAATCCACCTGTGACCTTATATGCTCATTCAGACAAAGGTTGACTTGCTGCCAAGTTGATGCCTGCTCCTACTTTGCCCTGTACAGCCAGTATAGCAACTGATTATGTGGTTTGTGTATTGCTGCTGTCCAGCAAAGGGGATTACTCTACTTTGTTGGAGACAGGTTTTACAGGTAAGGTATTGCTGAGTCCATACAGTTATGTTGGTGGTCATATAGCGACAATGCAACAACCAGTAGCTGTAGAAATCTAGCTCTCTGTTGGATGAGAGATTACACATGTGTAATGTATGTAACAGCTTATTTACCTGACATTTTGCATACCATGTCTGTTGTTATGAGGCAGTCAGGTACACCTACTCATACATACATGTGCACAGGTAGTACCTGATATACATTTCTGTTCTATGTCAGTATGGCACACTACATTTACACTCTTGCTGCTTCAGTCTTGTTGTCAACCTGTTAGAGCAGGACATCTGGGTATGCCACACACACACATGGGCAATGGGCCTGCCCATAATGACACTTTCTTAATTGCCGTGACACTTAAGCCATTTGGTTTAGCACGATTTGCTTTGCATTCACAGACATACAGGACCCTGGAGGGCGTCCAATGCTCAAGAGAGGAGAAAGGAGGAGGGGAGGGTGTGGTAATGTAGAGCTTTTAGTTGTTGGCAGTGCTGTGGGGGTATGGGGAGAGGAGTTACAGTGATCTGTGAAGGGATGTTGATATATTGTATATCAAGAGACCTTGGATGGATGGGGGGGGAGGGGGGTGTAGGGTCATAGTCATGGTCAAAGTAGTTCTATCATGGTGTGTGGGGATGGGAAATGGTGCAGGGGTGGGACTGAAGGAAGGATATGCCAAAGTTTCTTGAAGGTGAAAAGGTGAAAAGATTGTCGGATTGGAGGATGTTTGATGCTGCTTGAAAGATGAGTGTATTTGATGTATGTGTCCACTGTATGTGTAAGAATGGATGAGGATGAGACAGAAACATTTTGGAGTGAGTTGATGAAACAGAGGAGCATAGGGTGACATACAAGAGTAGTGGAGATGCACACAGATGTATTATCTCCCTATGAGGGGCCTGCTGAAGGAGAGATTGGAGACTGTAGTGGTGATAGGGGAAGTGCAGTTAGGCAGCATGGAATTTTGGTTTGTGGATGGAGGAGGAGGAGTGTGAAGGCAGCACCCAGGATCAAATGGTGGAAACTGCAAAAGTAAAATTGTGAGGTTGAATTCAGGGAAGAGTTAAGACAGGCAGTGGGAAGTGCATCGCAGAGTTAGCTTAATATCTGGGTAAACTACAGCTATAGTAATAGACAAGAAAGGTGCAGTGGAATGAGGAAGTACAGGGGGTATATACAGAGAAAGTTGTTGCAAAGAGTTGTCAGAGAGAGAGAATGAAGAAAAGTACAGGGAGTATAAGGGAGATGAAGTGCATGGCAAAGAGAGGTGTGCAAAGCTAGGATGATGCAGCTAGAAAGGATGTGCAGCAGATAAGGTGATAAAGGATAATGAAATGTGCTCTACTAAGTGAAGAGTGTGTTGCAGATGGAATGGAAAGTGAGCAGGGGGCTGTTGAATGAAGAGAATGAGAGACCGTGAAGATTGGATGGAATGGAGTAAATGTATCAAGAATTATGCAATTAATTAGAAAGGAGGGATTAAGGGATAGAGGAAAAGGAGAAAAAGCTCTTGGAGGTGTTTTGGAAAAATGGCAGTGGTCAGTGGTCTTTTTAACCAGATTGTTTAATATAATCTTGGAAAATGAGAGGATGCATGAGGAGTGGAGAAAAAGTGTATGGGTACCGATTATAAGAATAAGGGTGATGTGCAGAGATGTAGTAACTACAGAGGGATAACATTGATCAGTCACAGCATGAAGTTATAGGAAAGAGCAGTGAAAGCTAGGTTAAGAAGGGATTAGTGATCAGCAGTATTGTTTCATGCCAGGAAAGAGCAGTACAGATACCTTGTTTGCTCTGAGACTGTTGATGTTGAAGTACAGAGAAGGTTGGAAGGAGCTGTGTTGTGTCTTTGTGGACTGTAAAAAAAGCATATGACAGGGTGCCTAGAGAGGAGTTGTGGTATTGTAAGAGGAAGTCAGGAGTGGCGGTGGAATCTGTAAGAGTTCTACAGGATATGTACAAGGGTAGTGTGACAGTGGTGAGTTCTGTGGTTGGAGTGACAGGTGCGTTTAAGGTGGAGGTGGGATTACATCAAGGATCAGCTCTGGGCCCTTTCTTATTTGCAGTGGTGATGGACAGGTTGACAGACAAAATCAGACAGTCGTCCCTGTTGACTGTGATGTTCGTAGATGACATTGTGATCTGTAGTAAGAGTAGGGAACAGGTTGAGGAGACGCTGGAGAGATGAAGATATGCTCTAGAGAGGGGAGGAATGATGATCAGCCGGACTAAGACAGAATATATGTATGTGAATGGGAGGGAGGATAGAGGAATGGTGAGGATGCAGGGAGTAAAGTTTGCAAAGATGGATGAGATTAAATACTTGAGATCAACAGTTCAGAGTAATGATGAGTGTAGGGGAGAGGTGAAGAAGAGAGTACTGGCAGGATGGGGAGGGTGGAGAAGAGTGTCAGGAGTGATTTGTGACAGATGAGTGCCATTAAGAGTGAGAGGGAAGGTCTACAAGATGGTAGTGAGTCCAGCTATGTTATATGGGTTGGAGACAGTGGCATTGACAAAAAGGCATGAGTCAGAGCTGGATGTGACCCAGTTAAAGATGTTAAGATTTGCACTGGGTGTGAAGAGGGTTGCCAGGATTAAGAATATGTATGTTAGAGGGTCAGCCCAGGTTGGATGGTTTGGAGACAAAACCAGAGAGTAGCGGGATTATGTTGGTTGGAACATTGCTGAGGAGGGATGCTGAATATATTGGGAAAAGGATGGTAAGGATGAAGCTGCCAGGTAAGAGGAAAAGAGGATGGCCTAAGATAAGGTGTATGATTGTAGTGACAGAGGACTTGCAGGTGGATGGTTTGATCGAGCAAGATGCAGAGGACAGGACGAAATGGAGACAGATGATCCACTGTGTTGACCCCTAACAGGAACAGCCAAAAGAAGGCAATGTTGTAATGTCAGTCTTCACAGGTAGTCAATGATTTGCCAGACATAACACAACTCTATGAGTAAACAACTACAAATATGAGGCACACATATGGTCAGTGTGCATAACACTGGACAGTTGAATGGTATGCGCTCAGTATATCACATGCAGTTCAACACACACATCTGCAACACTATGTCACTATACAAATATCCTGTATAGGTCTCTCACATTTCTGAAACAAACATGTATATCATAGCTGTATTCACAATTAACATATGGATATCTACGACATCCATCCCAGTAGCTGGCCTAGCAGTGTCACAGTCAGTATTGTTCAACACACACTCCAGTAGTAGTCATATGTGACCCATCCTTTCCTTGGTTGACTCAGGGGGGCTGAGCTGTGATCTATGTCATATAAACAGACACAGATGCTATGGCCATAGGTTCTGATTAGCAATATATCAGTACAGCAAGTCTTGCTGAGACATATTTGTTGAACTTCCTATTTCCCATTATTACAACCACCTACTGCATTCCATTACATGCTTACCTGTTTGACATACCTTTTTTCCAAGTATGATTGGTTTAATTCCAATATGTGCTGTTTGGTTTCTTTGTCTGTCTGTCTGTCTCTTTCTCTCTCACTCTCTCTTCCAGATGTAGGGTATACATCTGTTTTGCATAGGCAACAGCTTGCCTTTTGTAGGTAGTGCTCATGAACAGCAGATGACCTGCGCACCAATTGGTGTCCCCCACTTGATAATTGCATGAAGAACAGCTGTGGTGTTATTCCTATAGCCAATGGCATGGCAACACACCCTATAATTGATACGTCATGTGGGCATTGCCCCTTTTCCTTGCCTGTGAGGGGGACTTCATGGAGGTGTGCGAACAACAGCATCACAGAGGGTAGTTGGAAACACCTCTTACAACAACAACTGTGGAGACAGCCCAAAAAACTGGGGGAACTTGTTCCAGAATTAGGGGCAGAATGTAAGTATTGCTTTTATACAGTTGAATTAATGCTAGTTTAACAGGGTTTGTGTGGACATGGTTTTTCTGTATGATTTTAAGTCTGACAGTGTTATGTGGTTGACATAACTGTCAACTGTAGGGCTACACACAGAATGGCCAGATTTTAGACTCTCATGTTTGGTGTGTTCCTCAGACATTTTTTGCCTTTGGAAAATCTGTAGCATACTGTGGGGATTGCAGTCAGCAAATGGTATCATCCATTTGTGTTTCTGACTTCATATCCCTCAGAAAAGATATGTTACAACAAACTCTGTTACACCAGCAACTATCTCAGTTTATAACAGCAATATTTCACATATGCCCCTGTTTTGGGGCCTCTGTCCCCCAAGAATGTCAGTCTTTGTCCAGATGTCATGTAGTAAGAGGTTGATAGGTAAGGTATATCATTATTTAGTGCCTTCATTCCTGATACTGTCCCAGTGATGTATCAGAATGCCAGACATGTTATGTGTAAGAGGCCTATATATGAGGACAAAGCCTGGACATTCTTTGGGACTCTGAACAGTTGAGAGGTCTGTGTCTTTCTGGCGATTGTTGACAGACTGTCACGATTGCATAACAGTTTAGTGTGTCAATGTTATTTGACCTGTGTAGGGAGGGAGTAGATGTATGTGTTATAGTTCCTTTTCTATCTGCCTGTGAATGCTGCTCCAGTTTCTGGTCATCTATTGGCTGTATATGTTTGCAGGGGCAGACTGAGACCTGCCCAATACCTCAGTCAGGCATCATACTACACTGTGAATTGGGCCAGTATATGTAGGGGTAGTCTGGGAGTGGCAAACATGTTGAGATGTTTTTGTTCACACAGTCCTTATACTGTAGTGTCTATTTGGCTTACTGGTATGTCACTATGACTGTAGTGAAATTGGTTGTGGGTATGCAGTTTCACACTGGTGTCTGTTTTTCAGTTCTATTACATCCCTGTAATGCCTGATATATTTGCAAATACATGTGTAATTCCCAATATCGGATTTGGATTAATGTTGTATCAGTCTGACTGCAGTTTGGACAGTGCTTGGTGACATGCTTAACAGCTGAGTGTAGTTTCCCTAATGTCATGTTATGACCAGATATTTGTATGATGTACTGTTACCTGACCCCCATAAGTGTTGTGTATTTCTGACACATCAGTGGGATGATGTGAGGATTTAAGTCACTAACTAGTGAGAATTAATGAGTATTGGACTTGTGCTATATCAGTCAAAATATGTTAGGAGAGACAGGAGGGTGTTACTGCAGCAACTGTGTCAGCTTATCTACTACAGTTTTTAAGATATGTCCCTATTTTTATGACTTTCTCTCCTCACTTTGTCAGGCTTGGTCCAGATTCTTTGCATTAAGGAGTACTGAGCGTACCTCTTGACTGGCCAGATTGTTTCAAAATGTCCAGATTTATTGCTCATATTTCTGGTCTGTTCCATAGATTCATTATTTTTATTTCATTGGTAAATCCCTGTGATGATCTCAGGATTTCTGTCAGTAAATGATGACATACATTTCAGTTTCAGAACTCACATCCTTCAGAACATGTATGCTGAAACAAACCCTATCACTCTGGCAACATTCTACATTTATAACAGCAATATTTAAAATATGTCCCTACCCATGGCCCATTGTCCCCCCCATTTTTACAGCCTTTGGCCAGATTTCTTGTACTAAGAGGTTGAGAGGTATGGTTCTGAGGTATGACTCCACCACATGTTATAAGTATATATATATATATATATATATATATATATATATATATGCATGTGTATATGTATATATTTTATATGTATATCTAATTTATATTATGTATATTTTTTCCATATAGATGCATCTCCATACATAAATACATGTATATGTATATATACAAAACCTGACTGATTCTACATAGATTCTTTTCCCTTGTGTTGAATGACTCTGCATGATATGTCTGAAAAAGCTTCAGTAATCCCTACAGCTAAAAATGGTGTAGTGGCACATTGTTCTGATTATGGTGTACATGGCCCTGGGTTCAAGACTTGGCAAGGCTGATTATTTTGTTGCTAGCCAGAGCAGTGGATGATGGAAACAGAGTAATTAAAGCAGTTGTAAATGGGTTTGCATGATGCCTAGCAATGCCAATACATGGTCAAATGTATAGATGTTTAATCTGTGGTACCTTCACTTAGCATCGTGCAAACTTGCTTACTCCCAATTACTCACGCTTACACCTCTGCTAATTTCTTTAAAAGAAAAGAAAAAAGGTGATAGGAAAGTGGTGAAAAAGGGGCACGCAGAGGGAAAACAACATGAAAGGTAGCTAGAGATGTGCAGGACAGGTGTAGGGAAGGTCCATAGGTGTCCATTTCTTATACAGCGACTTTGGGTTAGAGCAGAACATACCTGTAGTATATGGGTAATAATTATTGATGCAGGTGAGGGGGGGAGACAGACGTTTAAATGATTTGTTGTTGGAAGGCCTTATAGATAGGGAAACGTATAATTTTTGCAAGTAGAAAGACCTAGAGTCCTGTCTATTTTTGGTATTCCGAATGTGCACAAGAACCACATAAATCCCCCTCTAAGACCCATTGTTTCTGCAGAGGGGTCTGTCACTACACCTTTAGCTAAGTATATTGATCACAAAGTAAAAAACTGGTTTTGAGTAATGATAACATTTTAAATGATTCCTGGGACTTCTTAAGATGACTGAATGACACACTTTACTCTGACAATTTATGTTTTTTTACTCTAGATGTGGTTGATCTATTTGCATGTATACTGCATGATATTAGTTTAAGTTGGTTTGAGGAGTCTTTAGCTGATTTTAGAGACATCTCCTTTAATGAATTTCAGACAGTTTTAATTTTAATGCATTTAGTTTTGAAGAACAATTTTATATTTTTTGAAGAAGAGTACTATAGACAAATCAGAGGTGTAGCAATGGGTGCACATTGCGCACCTACATATTCCAACATCGTTCTTTCAAACTGGGAAACTAATTATGTATTTAATTCTTAGTATAGACAATATTGGAAATTTTACAGACTTTTTTAGACAATATATGTCTTTTTTGGGTCAGCACAGAGAGTATGTTTAAAGAATTTTTAGATTATTTAACAGGAACCACCAATTTTTTAAAAAGTTCACCTATGAATTTAATAGTGTAGAGATAAACTACTTGGATGTCAACATACAAAAAAACAATAATGGCTTTAGATCTAAAATAGTTAGGAAAAAGTATTTTTCCAATTCATACCTACACTACACTAGTACCCATCCCCCCATATCAGAAAAGAGGGGTAGTAAAGGGGCAATTGGTACATGCAAGTAGGATGACCTCTGACGACAATGATTTTCAAATTGTGTGTGATTTTCTGAGGAAATTATTCTTGGACAGAGGTTATCCTAGTGAAATGTTGACTGAAATATACACAGAAGTATTAATGGCAAGGAAAACATGGTTTGCCCTAATACTGGGAAAAAACAGCTATACTCATGAAAAAAACACTCTGGATGTAAGTAAAAAAAATAATACATACTATTCTGCACTCACTATTACATATGATGGGGAAGCAAGATTAATGAGGAAAACAATCGAGAATGAATGGAACAAATTTGCAAAAATATCAGACTTGAATTCTATTTTTGATAACGCATTTAAATGTATATACTGTAAGGGTAGAAATATAAAAAGCTTGCTAGAGAGAGGTACACTTTACAATAGGAATGGAGGCCGTTTAAGTAACAGGAGAGGTACATTTAAATGTCGGGGATGTGCCCAATGTTCAAATATTTTGACAGGTGAAATCCAGTGAAATCCAGTAATAAGAATATTAGTACCAATGGGTACACCAATTTTAATTCAAAATGGATTACATATTTAGCCTTGTGTAAAAAATGTGATTCATTCTATGTGAGAAAAATGGAAAGGAAATTTAAACAAAGGCCATTTAAGTAACATGAGAGGTACATTTAAATGTCAGGGATTTGCCCAATGTTCAAATATTTTGACAGGTGATACGCTATACTTGAAATCCAGGAATAAGAATATTAGTACCAATGGGTACGCCAATTGTAATACAAAAGGGATTATATATTTAGCCTTGTGTAAAAAATGTGATTCATTCTATGTGGGAAAAACGGAAAGGAAATTTAAACAAAGAGTGTACGAACGCTTGTACGACATTAAGAGAATGTATGACAACAATGTTTTGTTTAAAGAAACTCACACATGTACAGGGGCTGCATTTTGTTTTGTTTTTTGTTATACAGATAGTACCTATGGATCCAAGAGGTGGCCCCTGGGAAACTAGGTTGGAATATAGGGAACTTTACTGGCAGGTAGTTTTGGAGGCCAGTAGGAACCCAGGTCTAAACAACACTGTTTCCCTTATGCCGGCACTGAAGCTTAGATCAGTCAAATTATGAGACATCCAATATTATATTATTTAACATTAATCATCTTTAGTATACATTTATCTAACCAAGTCCTTTATTGTATAACCCAGCATTTATTATTTTTATTGTATTATATATTACTTACATTTGACACACATTTTATGTTATTTTAGATGGATCATAATAATGGTTTCAATATTGTCCCCTAGATGGTGTCCTCACACCACACATTTGTATGAAGTTTCTTTAACAGTGCATAGTCATTATTTACTATTTATTTATTTTTAAAGTATTAAAGTAATTTATTGGTTTTTAATATGAATTACATTAAAATTGTTTTAAAACTGATTTTGACACATTGAATATGTATTTAATAGTTTATTTGTTATTGTTTTAGTTAGGGGATTTTAATTACTAAGATTGCATAATTAATTGTAAGTTAAACCACATTGGTTACGTGGGGAAATTCAAGGTATTTAAACTAGTTATGTGGGTTAGTATGCTCATCTGATGAAGTTTATATGACAAAAACATGGAACAGTGTGTGTATAGCATTCATGTGTTGCTGGTCATTTTTGTGCTTCAATAAAGGCTCCGTGAAGTGAACGGTTGGTGTCCAGTGCCTACATTTTTGTTACTAGTTACTTTTAGGAACTTTCCACACTTGTTTGATTTCTGCACATTACAAGCACAAAAGCAAAGCCAAAATATGCACTTTGTACACCAGTCTCATAACAGTAACATAACATTATTATGTCAGCCTCTATAAAGACCACTATGGCTAGGAAAAAATCAGACTACAGTGATGGTATGAATGTTACCTACTGCATTTTTCAGCTTGACTACATAGGGCTTCAAAATGCACAACATACAAATTGTGTGTGTGCCTGTATGTGTAACTGTGTACATGTGTAGTCAGAACAGCATGACTCTGTGTCCTACTGTCATCACTCAAGTTTCATGGAGAACAAAGTTTTACAGATGTAAATGACTTCACAGCAAGTTCATATAGCCCTCCCAAGATAGAATGATGATGTCATCTGCTATAAAGTATTATCTGACAATATGCTAGTCAGACTTGTGCTGTGGCACTTGTATTAAGTAATGTGTTCTGTAGCTAGTTCAGATAACTTATGTATTTGTGTTCAATTAACTCCCATTCTGGAGACCAATTTAGAACAGCATGTGAGACAATCGTACTATCATTTTCTTCTCAACGCACACTGATGCTGTCTGACACAATGTCAGTCAGATTTGTGCTGTGGTACTTGCTTTAAGTACTGTGTTCTGTAAATAGCTCAGTTGGGGTTTTAGTTTCACTATGGTCAACTGGTGTGTATGTTTATGTTCAATTTCTTCACATTCTGGAGACTATTTTAGAACAGCATTTGAGGCACTCCTACTACCATATTCTCCTTAACAGACATTGCTGATGTCATCATCAATAAATTGCTGTCCGACACTATAATAGATAGACTTGTGATTAAGCACTTGCGCTAAATAGTGTGTTCTGCACATACCTAGTTAGGAGTTCTAATCTCACTACAGTCACCTGGTCTGTGCTTGTTTTCATTTAGTTCACATTCTGGAGACCATTTTAGAACAACATGTGAGACAGTCTTACTACCATACTTTCTCACCAGATCCTGATGATTTCTTCTGCTATAAAGTATTGTATGACATTATGAAAGTCAGATTTGGGCAGTGACACTTGCATTAAGTACTGTGTTCTGTAGATAGCTAGGTAGGGGTTTTATTCTCAGACTGGTCAACTTGTGAATGTTTGTTCTACTATTAGTCTTAAGGCAATTTTAACACTGCATGTGAGACCACAGCTATGTGATGCATTCCTGTCAATTTCTTATTATGAACAGACACATCATGTGATCACCTACAATGTTCACTCTGACAGTCCTGCACTCAGACTCTGGGTTGGAACAAATGTTAACTACTGTGTTCTCTAGCTTTTGTAGGAAGGTAGTCTGTGGTTCTAATTTCACAGCAGACTACATGTATGTGTTCATTCAAATATGAGTGGATAGACAATTTTTTCATCAAGATGTGAATCCACAACTATGTGACACACTCCTCCCAAAATCTTCTTCTCAGCATACACCAATGCTGTTATCCTCCATAAGGTGCACTGTGACAATGGAAAGTCAGACATCTGTGGTGGTGCTACAATTGCATCAGATGGAAGGACATATGTATACCTACATAGGCCTAACATTAAAAATCTAAACTTATTCCACTGCTTTGTGTGTATTTGTGGTATATTGTTGCTAGTATATGATATTTTGAATCTCTTTTCATTTAAATCACACTGAAGATAACCTTTAACATAATCCAATGAATCCAAGACATCCTAATTCCCTCTGGCTGCATGAAATGCTTTCTGCAGAACCTTGGGTGGTGTCATCATCACATAGATATACAAATACATCATGAAGCACAGCCATTTCATGACCCTCTGCAAACCATCTACAGACCACTGGGTGTGTGATTTCTAACTCTGTCATGGGGTGTTGCCCATCACATATGGACAGAGGCAGTACATAGTACAATCCCACACATATGCAAGTAGCCCTACTATCTACCATCCTACTGATGTGGCAATTTTGGTTTAAATGATATATTAATGGCAAGGATTTGATGTTATGTTGGCTGTTAGCCTAGTAATGTCCTATGACCCTATGAAGATTGCACATGTCAATGTTGCTGTCATCAACATGTGTTGTGTTGAGCTGGGAATGTATGGTAGCCCTACAACAGTGTATTCCAATCTGTGTTTTGAGGTAATGTGTTGATGGAGAGAGCTACCATTTTATTAAATGTTCTTTCCATAAAGAGCTGTAGTAATGTGTCTCTTGAGAGTATCATTAGAAATAATTGGAAAATAATACAAAGTTGTACTGAATTTAAAATTAAAGTGGGTGCCCAACCTCAGTTTATTTACAAAATCGGTAAAAGCTTTAAAAATTATTTTCAAGAGAAAATTAACAATCTCATTTTGGTCAACAATAAGAACAAAACAGGTATGTTTAAATGTTCTAATTGCAAGTTATGTGATTATTTCTTGATTGGGGTAGATGAGGTTAACATTAATGTTTTTTATATAGATGTAAAAGTTATTTTACATGTAAAAGTAGATTTGGTTTATATTTAGTGATCTGTCTATCTTGCCCTTTTTTTATGAGCACAAACATGCTGTTCAGACAGGTGATGTTAAAAAATGGTCTAGCCAAGCATTATAAAACTAGCAGCTGTTTATTGCAATTTAAATTCTTAGTTTTATAGGGAATATTAAATTATGAAAAAAGTTTTGATGCAGAAGAGGAATTAGGCTGGTGGGAGAATTTGTGGCAGGTAAGGTTGAATGCCTGCTTTCCGCCAGGACTAAACAACAGGGATGATTTTGTAGCCTATCTAAAAAGAAAAGGGCTGAAGCACCAATGTAATTGTTTTGTTCACATGATTAATGTTTAAGATGAAATTAGTGTATGCACTATTTAAATTGTCAAATGTGTTTTACACATTATTCAGTCTGTGGAAGTCATTACAACTGACAAAAGTGCTTACTGTTTAATGTGGTGTTCATTAAACACTTTTTGGGTTATTCCTGCCATCTTTATTATTTTCAAAACAAAAAATACCTTTGCTTATTTAATATCATATAGACATATAATCTACTAAATCTTTTCCAAGTACAGATTGTTTTAGGAAAAGTCCAAAGATGTAGGCCTCAGCTATGACATATTCCCAGTTCTAAACTACAGATTTTTTGAAGCATAATTCTCCAAGTTCGTCCTAAATGGATTCTGTGGTCTTCCATATATATGTTCCAGCTCGCTCGCTCACTCACTCACTCACTCACTCACTCACTCACTCACTCACTCACTCACTCACTCACTCCGAGTTTAAAGTTAGGATTTGAATTTTCTATTTTATTTTCTATTTCTGTCCCTCCAGGCTACCTCATTGTATATCAGCATAATTTCAATGCCTGTTGGTTTTGTGCATTTGTACTAGAGTGAAGTGTTAATCATCTAAGGCATATTACATTTTAGGAATGAGGACATTTCTATATATAGACTGCCTTACAGGTGAGGGTAATAGGTCTGAATTTTTGCAGCAAAGTTTCAGTTATGAAAGTGTTTTATTGACTGTTTTGTTGTATGCCTTAAGAATATTAAAACATGGTCAAGGAGAACTCCTAGATATTTTTATCTTGATCTGGGTTAGAATGTTGGTGGTAATATAATGCTAAAATATATCAAATAAAGGACAGATTATTGAAAGATTCAGAACTGCTTTTAGGTAATGCACTTTATGAGTACAGAGGAAGAGGAATTATGAGTTTGCAATGGAACAACTCCCAGAGTAAACTGAAGTGTGTAAGATTAACGCTGTGGCTAAAATAATCTTAAAATGAAGCATAATGGAAAATTCATTTTGCAAAAGAAAAATTAATATAGAAAATCAGGTGTCATCCGAGACTGTGCTTTGAAGGAACAGTGCAGTTAAAATTAAGCCTTATGTAATTGTCATGGTAAGAAACATGAGGAGTGGAAGGACATAGTGTTTAATAAAAATTGCATTCTATGAGAGGTTGTAATTAGCATCATAAGTCTGTGGCACACAATTGGATTTTGATAAAGGTAAGCATGAAAAAAAAGATGATTTTTTTTACCCCACATAAAAGCAAGAAGTGCAAATTCAAAGTGCATGAAGAACACTTAGAGCAATAGCTGGACTGAAACATTTACTATTTATTTAAAATTTTGCCCTTAAGGTTGATACAGTGGTGGAATGTAATGTTTTGTCAATCTATATTTGAAGCACTGAAGTTGCATTACAATATCTGAAATCGGCTTGTAGTTCCACTAACACATTTGTCAAAAAACAAGAAATCTAACATGCTTTTTTAAAGTTGCATTTCTGTAAATGCTGTAAAATATTTATAATTACTGGATTGTCTAATATGGAAGGTTAATGCATTCATATTGTAAAAGTGCAGAAGTAATGTACATTAATACAGAGAGCATTTCAAATGTCTTCAAGAATGGTAGTTCTAGTGATTTCCAGAGAGTTCCTGGTAGTGCTATGGGCAGTGTTGTGGTTCCAGCTTTACCTAGCACTTAGCAATCATAGGGACAAATAAAACAGAGCAGTGCAACTGCAAACCTACAGAATCAGATGCAAATGGTGCCATTTTTCAAATTTATTTACAGTTTTGGTTGTATTCCAAGGAAATGCATTGGCAATATACTGCCCAATGTAAGAACAACTGTTTGTCATCCTAGAATATCTGTTGCACTAGGGAAAAGGACAACAATAGAACGAAAGAGGCACTAGAATGGTTTTCTCTTAGAATTATGAAATATGATCCTGTGAATGCAAATATTTTGAAAAATAAACTGCAATTTAAGCTAAGAACAGAAATATCTGAAACTCAGCTACATATTTTAAAGAGTTTATTTTTGCAAGGGGCAAAGCCAAGTATACCCTCCATAAGGAGAACATTATCCCTCAATACCACTGCCATGTGATTACAGTTTCGAAAAAAAAATTGTTAGGTACACAATTCCAGGCCATACAACTTAACACAATGGTTTGCAGTTCTATTGCCAATAATTCAGACTGTGCTAATTCTGTGATTGATGTGCCTCAGATTAAGAATAATATTTTAAAAAGCCAAACTTGTGGTCTTATCTTATATTTTAACAAATTCACACTTTTGGTTTTCTTATTACTGTGACCACAGTTGCAGTCCTAGGGCATTCAACATGTGTTCGAACAGAATGGATTAACATCATTACTGCTGTGAAGCAAGATTAGTTTAGAATCTACACAGACCACAAGATCTGAACAAGATGATCCTGACAGAACACTATCCATATTGTATCAATAATGTCCATTGCCTATCAGTTTTCTGAGTTAGATATTATCAAGGGGTTCATGTTAGGTGAAGCTAGTTCAAAACTGTGTGCATTCACTTCACCATTGCAAAAGTATAGATTTAACAGCCTAATATTTAGTACTTTGTCTACATTTGTGATGTCAATCATCACTTTGGTGACCTACTGGGGTGAGGTGAGGCAGATTAGGCGTATGGTTCAAGACTAGTTAATCTGTTGTAGATACTTAGTATATTCTGAAACTGAACCAACATGCCAGATATGTGAGTCTTGTTTACAATATATGGATAATATATTTGTCAGAAGGTTGGAATCTTGATCTTTAATAAGAATGAACTATCATGCTTATGTCAATGCTGAGCCTGAAATACATGATCGTCCTTGTAAGATTTCAGGGAGTGTTCTAATACCCATCCATGTTCATGCCTAATATCCCAGAGGTTACTGTGTCAATAATGAAGTTCTCTGAGCCTAATGTGAACAGTTGTGTTGAAATATGATGCTAGTCGATGTTGTATATGAGCAGTACTGATGAAAAAAAACAAACTGGGTATACATCCTTTCAGAATCTAATTGAGAGAGAGATGTTACCTATTGTTTATGGATGTGAGAAATCTCACACATAAATCTATTTTAAAAAGGATTTCCTAAATCAAACCATCAGATTGTAAACTTCTTCATCGCCTTGCAAAACATGTGTGTGTTATTATTCTGTGGTTCTGAATAAAGGAATTATTTGAATTTGTTTGGTGCCTACCTGGATTTACTGAATCTGCCTTGGTGAACTTACAACAAGCTCTTCCATTTCCTGGCTGTGTGTGCATTTACGCCTTGCAAAACATCTACAGAATACCAAGTAGATTAAATTACACTGCTGCATCTGCAAAATTATATGTTATCATTTCAGTATGGACCATGCAATCCATATAACTGATTTATTAAAAATACCAGTTTAAACAAACAAAAAGAGGATCTGCTGTTGAAAGATTAAGAAGCCTTGTAACACCAAAAATTAAAAGCTTAGAGTTTGCGCTGTTGAAGACAGAGAAATGCAACTACTCAGTTAAACTACAGTAAAAGGAGTTGTCCATATTGATTATCAGCAGTTCATCCAAACATTGATGTGCATTATCCATACCAAGGTGAAAACAATTGCTTTCAATGTATTATGTGCATATTTCTCAACTTCCTTGCTCAAGAATTCCAGCCAAAGCCAAAAAATAATGAGAAGGCAAGAACCCAATGTTGCAGGTAATTTTATATATTAACTTTAATGGTAGAAAAGCTGGTGTATTTGTTAAGAAATAACTTCAAATACATTAAACCTTCTTTATGGGGGAATATTTGTAAACAATGCTTCCACATCCATAGTGACAAAAATGCAATTAGATAACACTTCTTTCTTCTTATATAACTTATCCAAGAAGGCCCAAGAATCTCTTAGATAAAAAGCTGTGGACTGTACAAGAGGGTTGAACACTGCAGCTAGATATTCTGCTATTTTTTTCATTTTCATCTTCTTAGTAGAGATGATGTGTCTGAATGGAGGGTTACTTTGATCTTTATGAATTTTGGGAATTCCAAAAAGTCTATTCAGGCTTGGTGAAGTAAATTACATAAATACATATTCATCCATAGAAATAGCATTATCAGCCTCTAACTGTTTGAGGGATTTATCAATAGCATTGAGATGTTTATTGACTGCATTAACATCAATTAGTTGGTAAAACACATTATCTTCCAGTGTGTTTTCTATCTTATCTATGTACACATTTTGTTCCATTAACACTATACCTGTCCCCTTATCAGCATGCATTATATGTAAGCTTTTGTCATGAGTTAAATCAGATAGTGCTTTTCTTTCATGTATAGAAATATTATGCCATTTGTTACATGAACTAGAATAACATAACTTTCTGAAATCCCTCTCACATACTTTCATGAACATTTGTATCGAGTTGTATAGTCTGGGATTGTAAAGGCTTTTCAGTCTAAGTGTTGGGACATGAAAGGTAGAAATATCTGAATCATCAGAGTCATCAGAAACACAAGGGTTAGAAGTAGATTTTACATTATGTAAAAATTTCAGATTTAATTTCCTAGCATACAGACATAAGTCTAGCAGTAGATTTGACAACTGTGCTCTTTGAGAAGGAAT
The DNA here is from genome assembly GCF_019279795.1 of Protopterus annectens. Lineage (NCBI taxonomy): Eukaryota > Metazoa > Chordata > Ceratodontiformes > Protopteridae > Protopterus > Protopterus annectens. Next base: position 1,737,345,405 of record NC_056741.1, on the reverse strand, counting down.
GAAATTCAGACCTTTATGTAAAACAGAGTAATGATCTTATGAAAATGTCCTATCAGTGACGTTGAATACAACAAAACACATTTGTTATAACACCGAGTCAAAATCCTGTACATAATTATTAACTGCAGTAGGCATACTATCTTGTAAGCTGCTGTCATATTCCTTCTCAGAAATACTCACAGAGAGCCTGACAGCAGCATTCATATCATGTAAAATGGTGTTAACTGCAGCAGGCATACTAACGTGTATGCCACTATCATTTCCCTTCATAGAAATACTCTTAGGGAGTGTTACATTAGCATTTAGATCACATAAATTAGTGTTAACAAAAGCATGCCTATCATCGTGTAAATTAACATCATTTATATTGTGCACCAAAATATCAGAAAACCTGACAACAGTGTCCAAAGTACGTCTGAAATCATGTTGTGCATTGCTATAATAAAAGAAAGATATAGTTCCTAATTCCAATGAAAACTTCTGGTAACTATCCTTTCTCCAGGGTTCTGAAACTTCCACGGACCTCTGTCTCTTGAAAGGCTCCTCCCTCTCCCTCTCACTTTCCCCTTGTACAAAACTTTCTGTGGGGCTTGAACTAGATCTTTAGGAACTGCAGCACTGGAATGAGCTGGAGACAAAAAAGTAGAATTATCACTGCTGTTGTTTACATTTAGTACATTTGCAGTGATAGGGGGTGTGTCCGCTTCACTTCCTAAGGTTGTTGTTGGGTTGCTATGGTTACTAGAGCCATCCAAACTCTGACGAGAAAGTCCATTAGAACTCATGGCATTGTTTATATTAGAACTAGTTGCACTGTTATGTGAAGGAAGACCGTTGGAATTCATGGAGTTGTTGAATCCAGTAGTATTCCTTGTGCTTTGATTAATTATTGACAAATGGTCATTAGCTGTAATGAAGAACTTGCCCCTTGCATTCTTTCTATTAACAAGATATGCAAGACTATTTTTGTACTGATAAATATCCTTGTTAAGTTTTTGTTTTTTATGGTTAATTAAAGCTGTGACATGCCTTTCTATTCTTTGATGAATGCCCTTATACAAGTGTTCATACAAAGGGATGTCATTGTTTTGTAGAACTGCCATGTTAAGGTCATTAATTTGGGTTCTCAATTCTTCAGTTCTGATCTTGTTATCTGCATTCATGATCTGTAGCTTCTGCAAACAAGTGTTGTTATACAAACTCTTGAGTATCTCATATAGAGTGGCATTAGAGGAAGCAATATTAGGAAACTTGCTAAATCTTAATCCTTGAGGCAATATTTGTTGGCTAATGCAAATATCCAAATACAAAATATCATACTTTATATTTTTGAATGTTTTAATGCATCTCTCTGACTTAAAGATGTCTGATTTGCAGTTATCAGACAAGCGATCAGAAATAAGAGTAGGAGAGTCATTGCTTGCTAGTAATAGAGGCTGTATGTTAAACAGATTGCTGTTAACTTTCATTTTTAATAAACCAGGAATGCAGCTGTGCAAACTCGATGATGCCTTGGTATTGAAGGTTTCATTTACCATAACATTAGTATTACCAACTGCATCCAGCAGAAAATGTTCAGTAGGCATATTTACAGTAACAGTTCCATCTTGAGGTAAATGTACATTATGTGACAGTACATTAGATGAAGTGGATGGAACTGTATCAGGCACTGAAAGTTGTGTATTTTTATGGAGACTGACCTTATGTGTGGAACAGGCTGACTGCCTGTAAATCTGTTGTACCTTTGTAAAGATTCATGTACTCTCACAGTGGTATCTTCCAGTTTATACATAAAATCAAGTAAGTCTTGAGGAATAGGATGTATAGATAACTCCTTTAAATCTGGGCTGCTAGAGCCAAGTTATGTAGCTGCATTTTCATCCATTGTGCCAAGTCAATGACCACGGAAAAATAAATACTGTAATATAATCACAAAAATAGAAGAGATAATACTTATACTTTGTGAACTTCTAAATATAAAAAAATAAATAAAATGAAAAGCGGCTGCAAGAGCAGATAAACTTTTAAATATTTAAATAAATAAAAATACGCACAATAAGAACAGATAATTAAGCTTTCATTCTTTATAGGTGGTAGAACTTCTTCAGAATGCCATATATGTAATATATATATACTAATATATTTTATATACATACATATATATATATATATATATATATATATATATATATATATATATATATATATATATATATAGTTCCACTTGAAAACATTGAAATTCCAAAACATCAAATGTTATATGGTCAAGAACATATCATCGATATTTTGGAACACTGAAGCTTTCAAGTGAAACCAAAAAAAAAAAAAAAAAAAACTTTTAAAACAAGTGTATGCACTTTAATATACCAACTCAGAGATCGCACTACAGTCCCCTTCACATGGTCGACTTTTCATAAAGTCAACTTTCATATGGCTGAGACCATATGATTGACTTTTAAAAGCCGACCATGGGGAACCACTATCTCCGCACAGTGCGGAATGGGAAAATTTCCCACTTCCGCACTGTAGTGCAATCTCAGAGTTGGTATATTTAAGTTAGGGGGTGTGGGGGTGCAGAGCCTCCCATGGGGGGGTGCAGGGGGCAGGGCTGCTAGTTTAAGGTAAGTGTTTGTTGTGTGTTTATGTTTACTTTACATAGTCGGCATTCTGAAAGTCGATCATATGGTCTCGGCCATATGAAAGTCGACTTATTGAAATGTCAACCATGTAAAGTAGACCCATGTGTGTGTGTGTGTGTGTGTGTGTGTGTGTGTGTGTGTGTGTGTGTGTGTGCATATATATATATATATATATATATATATATATATATATATATAAATAATTTTATATATTATTCTAATTTAATTAAAAGGTTAAGAGTATGAGAGGTTATGCATCAGCATGCATTTTCTAAACAATAAGAAGCATATAACACAACTATATGACATTATTGACTGGATGTAATTCACAGTGATCTAACAAAAAAATGAGGTCCAGGGCAAAACCATGAGGCAAAATTGAGGAAAGCTGAGAGATATGGTCAAGCTTGAGTCTGCTAAATTAATTATACCCAACTAGTTGAGAGAAATCCCCTCCAAATGTGTCACAGACCTTTCTGTTACCTTCCCCTCCCACCCTACATATCCAAAGAGCAGGTCATTAAAACCTTGCCTAAGGCAAAAAAACACAGCCTCTATGGGAAAAGATGGAATCCCAGGCTGTCTTCTAAACAAGCTAAAACATGAACTAGCATCACCATTAAGTAAACTATTCAATCACAGCCTAGCCACAGGCTTTGTTCCTGAAGAGTGCAGAATAGCAATAGTTATTTCCTTCCACAATGGTAGCTTAACAACAAACCTGGGGAATTACAGACCCATAAGTCTAATCAGACCCTTCTGTAAGGCCATGGAATGTATCATCATGGGCCTCATAAATAAAGACAAAGGCGACCTCCAAACCCTGAGTGGACCCAGTTTGGCTTTGTCAAGGACAGATCCTGGCTGTTAAACCTGATGGATTTCTTTGACAATGTGACCAGGGCCATTGATGAGGGAAAATCTCTGCACAAAGCATGCCTTGACTTGGCCAAGGTCTTTGACACAATCCCATACTCAGGCATTACCAATAAACATAACAAACTGAATGCAAACTCATTTGCTGTTAGATGAGTTGTGAACTGGCTCACAAACCAGTCACAAACTTTCAAAGTGGGTCACTCCACATCAACTAGCAGTCCTGTCACCAGTGGGGTGCCACAAGGGTCAGTGCTGGGCCCCCTACTGTTTTGTATATACTTCTCAGAATTTCAGCCCAGAAATAAAGGGCTGTGGCTGACCAAGTTTGTGGATGACTGCAAACTGAATGAAATTATTGAATCCCCAAATGATGTCAGTTTACTTCAGGATGGTCTTTTGCAGACCAACAACTGGTGTCTTAGTCACAGTCTCAGACTAAATGCAAACAAATGAACATCATTCCCTTCAATAAAAAGAATGTCCCTTCACACTATTAAATTAACAACAATCCTGTATGTACCTACGAAGTGGTAAGGAATCTGGGGTCACAAGTAGATGACGACCTTAACCTTGACCACCATGTGTCTACTGTAAGAAGGAAGGCTTTCTACATAGCACACTTGATTAGGAAAGGCATCACCTCTAGAGGAAAGAAGGTTATTACCTCTCTATACTCGTCACTAATCAGGCCCATAATTGAGTATAACACCCCTTTTGGCATGTACCATATAAAGCACCTGCAGCAATTGAAGAGACCTCAAAGATTTCTAACAAAGAAAACCAAGTTACTTTATCAATCACTTTAATCAAACAACTAAAGTCTTCATACTATAATTTCCAACAATAATAAACAATTACCAAAACTCCAAAAATGAGCATCTATTTTCAACAAATAAAATGTTATCACTACGAATTATAATTCTCATAACTCTTTCCCTAGCTGCTCACTTAACTTCTTGCACCCATCAAAAAATATTACCACTCAATCAAAAGCCCACAGGTCCTACACCACTCCAAACACCTTTGACTAACTTCAAAATACCACCGTCAATTTTCAGTACTACTCTCCTACATCAATTCACCTACAAAATACCTCCAATAAATACCCCACAGCTCAGCTCTCTTAGGGTGCATAAAGCCACCCTTACCTTCCTCAACCTGATTTTTTAAATATAGTCCTTGCGTCCCTGGGGTCTATGCAAGCCACTTAATAAAGGCACATAAAACGGGTGCTCTCCTACTGGAAGAATCCATACCTTTTTGAACCCTCCCAACCTGAACAAATCAAGGAATAACCCACCACTGGTCTGGCAAGAAACCAAAAAGGAATTTAAAAGTCTTAATAAAGGCACATAAAATGGGTGCTCTCCTACTGGAAGAACCCATACCTTTTTGAACCCTCCCAAGCCAAACAAATCAAGGAATAACCCACCACTGGTCTGGCAAGAAACCAAAAAGGAATTTAAAAGTCTTAATAAAGGCACATAAAACGGGTGCTCTCCTACTGGAAGAACCCATAAAGGAATAACCCACTGCAGGTCTGGCAAGAAACCAAAAAGGAATTTAAAAGTGTAGGTTATTTTATGTGTTTAAGTTGCTGGCTTGCAAAACCGCTTGGACAAAAGAACTACCACCAAAATATGAAACAAAACTTAAATCAGGATTTACATTTATCTTTTCCGTATAATACCCACTGTTAACAACCACTAGAGGGCAGCAAAACCTCAGATAACTAAACTACCTATTCCGAGCCCAAATTCATAAAAACCTTATCCTTTGCAAATTGTCCTTACCTTTTCCTAAGCCACATAATATAGTGGCCTGCAAACACTAACATATATTGGTGATATCAGAAGTCTTTCGCAGGCACTCTGGCAATTTTTAAATAGAAACGTCAGCTGTATAATAGAAAGGGTCTGACCTACCTGAGAAAAACCACAAATTCTTCGTCTGTGACTGATTGGCTTTCTTGGCATTACAGGGTGCCCTCATCTCAGCCTCCATCTGGATCTGCCCTCCCAATCACACATGCTTTCCCTCCGCCACTCCCATAGGAACCTATATGTATGGGCACACACTTATGGCGCCATATTTAAATATAGTCCTAGCATCCCTGGGGTCTGTGCAAGCCGGTAAGGAACTGAAAAGTTTGTTTTTAAAAATATTTTACAACTATCAATTTAACTAAAGCGAACAGTGTATTTTTAATAATATCCTACAACTATCAATTCAGCTAAGGTGAATTTCTGGCAATGTTCTTGCTTAACACATTCAGCTTTTTCAGAGTAGAGCTCACTTTTGTAAATGCGGATGTGCTTCTTTAATGTATTACTACCTCTACCTAGCTCTGTTTTACTATCTGCTGTATTAAAATATGTAATATGCTGCTAATGCTAGTTAAACATTAGGAAATATTGCTGCATTTGCATTTAGTCTATGTAACTATTAAAACAAAGACATGAACAGCATTACTTTGTTCTTGTTGCTGCCTGCATTATATATGTTGCTACCACTAGATTTCCTGCTAGTTTTTATGTGGTCTAATTTAGTTTTTACCTAGCTCTATCGAGCTACAGATACAAGGAATAGGACGTTTTAATTTATTCTTGCTGCTGCCTAAGATTTATTAATTAGTATCATTAGCTTTATGTTCTTAATGAAGAGTATAGTACCTACGCTGTAATGTATCGACAGATGTAATGGAAAAAACATTATTGATTAGTTCCAGGTGCTGCGTGCATATAGCATATATGCTGTTGTCTCTAGTTTAATGCCTTTGTCAAGGTGTATAGGATACATGCTGTTAAACAATATTTTGTTAAGAAACTAGCTATCCTAGGGAGGCTACTGCTACAAACAGGGTAAAAGTGTGGCTAGTCTTGACATGGTTTACAGGCACCGTGCTAATGATGGTATTGTAAGTTAAATACAGGCTGCCTTGCTTGGCGCTAGTTTAATACTTAGGAGACAAGGTTAAACCACTGCTTTAATACTATACACAATACAATACAGACGTAAGAGTAATACAGCAAGATTATATTAGCCTTTCTAGAGTACTGTCCCTCATTTAATATCGACTGAGTTGGCACAGATATAAGTGTACTGCACTACATTCCTACAGGCAGAGTACATAACATTGGGTTTAGGTTACATAATAACAGCAGTCTTGCAGCCCCATGCCTGCACAGAATAATGTCATGTATAGATTAATCCTCAATTGTAGAGGTGGAAAGTAGAAAGTGTAGTGGTACTGAGCAACCTCACTGAGAGTTTTTTTACTGTCTTTTATCTATACTGCTGGCCAAAGGCTTCTCCTAATGGAACTCTCCTCTCTTACAGCTTAATAAAGGCACATAAAATGCGTGCTCTCCTACTGGAAGAACCCGTACCTTTTTGCACCCTCCCAACCTGAACAAATAAAGGAATAACCCACCGCTGGTCTGGCAAGAAAGCAAAAAGGAATTTAAAAGTGTAGGTTATTTTATGTGTTTAAGTTGCTGGCTTGCAAAACCACTTGGACAAAAGAACTGCCACCAAAATATGAAACAAAACTCAAATTGGGATTTACATTTATCTTTTCCTTATAATACCCACTGTTAAAAACCACTAGTGGGCAGCAAAACCTCAGATAACTAAACTACCTATTCCGAGCCCAAATTCATAAAAACCTTATCCTTTTCAAATTGTCCTTATCTTCTCCTAAGCCACATAATATAGTGGCCTGCAAACACTAACATATATTTGTGATATCAGAAGTTTACCTGAGGAAAACCACAAATTCTTCCTCTGTGACTGATTGGCTTTCTTGGTTTTTAGGTTTGTCCCCGCTCCGTTCGCCCTTGCTATGCTTGGGCTAACTCCGCTCCCCTACCCTACCCCCATTCCCAGACACCCCCATATCAATTACATTTACACCTATACACCACACCCACACAAACCCCTCCCACCTCCAACACACCTCCCTAGCCAATTCCACACAGCATCCAATTAAACCACACACACCCTCGATCAACACTCCACTTCACTCCCTGCACTAATGCCTTACAACATCCTATACTAACCTTGACACTTACAACATGACATCTCTAACTAAACCTTCACACACAGTAGTCCTGTTATACACCATTAGCATTACCGCAATCACTCTACTAACAATCATTACCAGCTACCAAACACATCTTACATACGCACTGGTAATCCCCTACAAAGGAACATCCTCCGACACTACATGCACCAAACCATTTACACAGTTATCCACATATAACTATCACACCATCTCTATCCAACACCTCAGACATAAACTATATACAGCAAATAGACAACCCCACAGCACTCTCAAGTACATAAAACTTATCAACAAACTGGTCAAACTGTATGCACACCTGAAAACAGCACTAATATGCTGCAGTGATATACATCCTAACCCAGGGCCCCTGACACCAGAGAATACAAGCCCAGACCTAAATTCTACCCTACTCCAAAGGCCCACAAACTCACTCCTCATCATAAATCTAATAATTAGAAGCATAGTAAATAAGGTACATGACCTCCATGCCTTAATCTCCTATTACCATCCAAAACTCATTATGCTAACAGAGACCTGGCTTAAGCCACATATTCATAACAATGAAATCACACCACCAGGCTACAATATAATCAGAAATGACAGGGTAGTAAAAAGGGGCAGAGGGGTAGCAATATTATATAAAACATACCTTATCTTAGAAAAATTAGACACAACAACCTCAGACCTTAACAATACCAAACTCATACTCACCAAACTAACAATTAACCCACATAAACATATTAACATAATAGGATGCTACATCCCCACAGGGAACAATATTACAACCACAGAAAAACTCCTAGAATGGATAAACAACACCCTTCCCAAAGAAAACGTAATATTAGGTGACCTTAATATTGACTGGAACAACTGCTCCAGTCAAAACCCTATCTCCCATATCAACCTACATGGACAGACCCAACTTATAACCTCCCCAACTAGAACAGACAAGAAAACAAAACATAAATCCATACTAGACTGAATACTAGTATCTCATCCCTCCCATATATCTCATGCCGGGTGCCTTCCTGACACCCTCAGTGACCACCAATCTATTTTCATAATTAGAGGCAAAACTCCCCAACTAAATCAAGAAACTGTCAGGGAATGCAGGAACAGAAAAAAACTTCAGCCAAATTAACTTCATCAATGACCTAAAACTTTGCAACTGGACCCCTTGAAAACCTTAGACCTAGACAAAGCAGTAATATACTTCAATACCACCTTCATGAACATCCTCAACCACCATGTTCCCCAGAACACAAAGAATCAGAACAAAACACGCACCATGGCTAACTTTAAATACCAAAACACTACTTAGAGAGAGGAACAAAGCATGGTCAAACTACCGTTAAAAACAAAACCCAAACAATTAATCAAACATACCAGCATTTACGGAACAAAGTCAAATAACATATTAAACTAGATAAAACCTCCTATTACCAAAACTTACAGAACAAACTTAAAACAAACCCAAAAAAAGTTCTGGACTAGTGTCAACACTGCACTGAAACCAGGAAAAACAACCACACCACCCCCAAAATAGTGAACGACCAAGGCAACATCCCTACACAGCTCAACAAATTCTTCACAGAAACTATCCAAAACCTGGCCAACATACAACTGAACACTAACATCACACCCCCAATAGTGACACCATCTTTACCCAAACCAAATCTCAATTATCCCACCTTTATCTTCAACCCAGTGCCAACCAAAAACGTACAAAACTTAATCTGTAAACTCAAACCATCCACCACAGCTGCAGACAAAATACCTTCCGAATATATGCAACTAGCTGCAGAAGCAATAGCCTACCCTGTCTCCATACTAATAAACAGATCAATCTCTGAATGCAAAGTACCCCAGTTTTGGAAAATATCACACATAACTCCACTGCACAAAGGGGGTACATCACTTGAACTCAGTAACTATAGACCCATAGCTATACTATCCTCTTTTCAAAACTCCAAGAGAAAGCTGTCCACATGCAACTAATGAGCTACCTCTTAGAGAACCAATTAATATCCAGTCAGCAACATGGCTTCAGGCCCCACCATAGTACCACCATCGCTCTCACATCATTTACTAATATTATCAATACCCACAGAAACAACGGACTACTAGTAACTGCTACTCTATTAGATCTGCCCAAAGCCTTTGACATGGTCAGTCACAAAAAAACTACTTTACACACTAACTACACTAAACCTCAGCATCTCTACTATTTCTTGGTTTAGGTAGTTAAGTGGTAGGCAACAAGCTGTAAAATGGAAAAACCAAATCTCTCTCCTACTACCTATCTCCCTAGGGGTACACCAAGGATCTATCCTTGGTCCTCTACTTTTTACCCTATTTACTAATCAACTACCATCCAATATACCTAAAGCCTCAGTAGTCCAATATGCCGATGATACCATAATAATCTGTGCAGCTAACTCCCCAGACCACCTCCTCTCCATCACATAAGAATGCTTTACCCTGGCAGAAACATGGATCACCAATCAAAACCTCATCCTAAACCTAGCCAAAACAAAAATACTCCTCTTCAATCTCCGTAGATCCACACCCCCCTCATCAAACCTTCAAATCTCCTCAAACAATAACACCACCATCACACCCAGCAGTCATGCTAAACTACTAGGACTAGAAATGGACAATAACCTTAAATTCGACATTCACATTTCACAAACAATCCAGAAAGTACACAGAAAAATGGGTCTACTTTATCGCAACAAACAATTTCTCACCACTCACTCTAAGGTCACTACAGCCAGGACACACCTCCTATCCACCCTCCTTTATGCTTCCCCTGTACTTACCAATCTTCATAAAACAGAGCTCAAAAAACTAGATAGCTGTTATAATAAAATAGCCTGATTTGCCACAGAAGCACCTTCTAGAATTCACCACTGTGAAAGTCTCAAAAAACTGAACTGGTTAGAATTCCTCCTGACCCTACAAGTCAACCAACTAACACTCGCTCACAAAGTACTACACAATCCAGGCAATACCCCTGCTCTTCACAAACTACTCCAACCTTAGACCACTACCAGATCCCTAAGATCAAGTGCCCAACAACTCCTCAAGTTATGTAACTTTAAAAATGAGGCAGGCAGATCAGTTTATAGCCACTATACTCAGAAGTAATCTCTGCCTAACATACAAAGCTATGTCAAACCCAGAGCTGTTGGACATGCTCCACATAAAGAAATCCCAATCCCTCCGAGCTACATGCTCTAGGGACCTAAACCTTGTCACCACAATAAACAGAACATGCTGGAGGGATAGATTCCTATCTCAGAGACTTCCCATACTCTGGAACAAACTACCTATCTATATCAAACAAAGCTCCTCATTAGCACTCTTCAAGAAAAATCTTGATGATTGGATGGGAGATAGGAAATTCACCCTGGGGATCACTTCTGTGGCTCCGCTTGACAGGGGCACAGGAAAATAATTTTCTTGGGTGGCAAAAGCCAGGGTACCATTTGGCTAGGCTTATATAGGCCCTAGGGCCAATAGCCTAGTACCTACCTATGAACCTATGAACCTATATCTCTAAAATCTGGAACTCCCTTCCAGCCCACATAATAAATAACAACTCCACAACCCAATTCAAAAAACTACTCAAAACACACTTCCTAAATCATAGACTATGCACCTGCACCACTCCAGGATAGGAAATCAATAGCAACTATTCCTAGGTGTATTACTATATCTATGTCTGCTTGAAATTCAAACTTATGGTATACCTGTGGCTACAGTAAATGCCTAACAAATGTAACCTGCAATTGTTGCACTAATATACCTTATGTAAACGTTGTGTAAACTTATCATCTTATAACTGCTACACTTCCGTAAGGAGTGTACTAAATGTTTTCTACGTATATTGTATACTGTATAATGCAGAAAGTACTAATGTTAATCACACCAACTTTTGTTATGTCCTGTACTGCACTGGAGCTTTTCTCCCCAAACCTCCACTGAAAATGGACATATATCCAGCTGGACTCTCCCGGTCAACAAATGTAAAATAAATAAATAAATGACCACAATAGTTAACACAGCATCACAACTTCTAATTAGCAATGATATACACCCAAACCCCAGCCCCACAACTACCTCACACTCACCTAGCAAAGCCTCCTCTCAACCTCAAAATATAATAAACACACCTTGGCAAAAAATAGTATATTACTAATAAACCTAAATATCAGAAGTCTAACAAAGTTCAAGACTTTCATGCCACACTCTCTCTGTATTCACTTGGCACAGTTGGGTTAACAGAAACATTAAAACCACAAACTGAAGGCAATGAAATTATCCCCCTGGCTCTAACATTCTCAGACAAGACAGGAAGAGTAAAAAAGAAGGAACACTATGACCTCTAAACTCAAACATCTCAGCTACAATAACACTGAGATTCTATTTGCAAAATTAAAAATTAATAATAACAAATACCTAGTCATATGGGAGTAACCTCACTACATTAGACAACATATTTCAATGGAACACAAAAACCTTTTCCCAAGAAACTATAATAATAGGAGATTTCAACATACACTTGTATACCTGTAATGCACAGAACCCCACAAATCATATAAATCTCTATGGCTTTACAAAGCTTATCCAAATGCCACTAGAATAGATAAAAAAATCAAATAAATAATCTATCCTTGACTGAACTCTCACTAACAAAACCCCATAGTATCAACACTTGGGCTGTTTACAGCCTAAGTGACCACTCACCAACCTTCCTACTGAGATAAAAGAGCAATATTATCAAAACTACTGTTTACCGCCAAATCAGGACCAAAACAATCTCAATCGACAGACTCTAGTGACCACACTTAGCCAATGCAACTGCTCTATTCTGAAAGAACTATCTCTAAACACAGCCATTGAATATTTCAACAACATATTTTTAAATATCATTAATGACTTCACATTCCCTAGGAGAGTCATAACTAAAACAAACATCACCCCTTCGCTAACCAAAGAAACTAGAAATCTTCTCAAATGTAGAAATAAAACCTGGAAACTCTGGGACACTACTAAATCTCTACAAAACTGACTTATCATACCAGCAACTCAGAAACAAAGTCAAAACCCAAATCAAGCTGGATCAAAAAAAATACTACAACAACATACAAATAGCATATCCAAACAACCCACAGACATTTTGGTCAGCTATCAAAACTATACTGCACCCCACACAGGTATCGACCCCACCCCACATAACCACCCCAAACTCAGGTTCAAATGCCGAACAATTTAACAAATATTTCACCGAGAGTATCCTAGCAGTCTCAAAAAATAACTGTTCCCCACCAGATACGGTACCCTTATTAGAAAACAGTAACAGCAGTGATTTCTCTTTCTATCTCATCTCAACAAATACCATAAAAATTGACTAAAACCTGAAATTGACAATCATTACAGCTGGCAACATCCCAACAGAATACCTCAAGATGACAGCTGATGATATAACCTATGCTGTATCTATTCTAATCAATCGATCTATCACTGAACATCAAGTCCCACCCTCTGGAAAATCTGTTATATAATTGCCGTCCACAAAGAGGTAATTCAACAGAACTATCTAATTACTGTCCTACTGCTATATTATCTCCTCTATCCAAAATCTTAAAAGGTGCATACATTCTCAACTTATGCACACTTCTCAGTCAATAATCTCCTAGCTAGCTGCCAATACAATTTCTGACCTAATCATAGTACAACTACTGCCCTCTTAAGTTTCATTAATTTAATCACCCTACATAGGAATGAAGGTAAAATAGTCTCATCAGTCTTCCTAGATATGTCCAAAGCCTTCGATATGGTCTCCCATAAAAAGCTTCTAACAATCCTATCCAGCCTAAATCTTATGTCATCTACCCTCTATCGGTTCCAAAGCTACATACTGCCCAAAACCAAGCAGTAAAGTGGTCGCAAGACATCTCTTCATTATTGCCAGTCAAATTAGGGGTACCTCAAGGCTCCATTCTTGGTCCCCTTCATTTCAGTATCTTCACCAACAATCTCAAAACAGCTAGTTCTCTAGCTACATTAGTCCAATATGTGAACTGGCTGATCAGGTGAAATCACTGTCACTTTATTTTGTTTTATACATACTACTCAGAGGTGATCACTCACTCTAAAGACCTAAACCTGGTATGTGACATCAGTAGAACCTGCTGGAGGGACAGATTTTTCTCCCAGAGGTTACCATAACTTTGGAATAGACTCCCACTTCACATCAAATAGAGTACCTCATTGGCCCTCTTCAAACACAATATGGACAATTGGATGGGCAACCGTAAATTCATCACAGGGGTTCCACCTGTGTCCCTCTTGGACAGAGGCAATACGTGCTGATCATGGTAACAAGGGTAAAAATTGGTTAGGCGTGTTAGGGCCCTCAAGCCATTAGTCTAGTAACTTCATATGATCCTATGATTCTATGCAGATAACTCCACACTAATATGTGTAGCCCACATCCTTCAAGATCTACAGGAAAAAACACAAACATCCTTCACATCAATGGAAGCATGGCTTTCCAATGCACAACGTATACTCAACCTTAATAAAACCAAGCTAAAAATCTTCCAACCTACTAGATCCACTGACCCCCCACACCCAACTTTCCAAAAATTGCTGCATGTAACACAACAATTGAACTAAATTACACAGACCAAAGTCCTAGGTGTTATTATTCATCAAAACATGAGATTTGACCAACAGATATTACAAACTATTAAGAAAGTATAGAAAAAATTGGGTACTCTATATTAAAACAAACAATTCCTAACCAACAATACCAAAATAGCCATCACAAGAGCTCATCTACTCTCAACACTTTTCTATGTTTTACCTATACTCACAAACATCAGAAAATCAGACCTAGGTACACTTGAAGAATGTTATAACTGTCTGTCTGCGTCTTTCGGCTTTTCCCGGTTAGGGGTCGCCACTGTGGAACTCGGGTCTGCTAATGATTGGTCGTTGATTTTTACGTACCGAGTTACCAGCTCTGATGCACAACCTTCAATGAAGGTATGCCCATTCACACATGTCTCCACGCAGAAGATGCTCTAGCTGAGAATCGAACCTAAAAATAGCTAAATTTGCCACTGACTCCCCATATAGAACATATTACTGTCTAGTACTAAAAAAGCAATCATGGTTAAAATTCCCACATCTTCTGCACTACAACCAGCTGACAATGGCACACAAATTATTTAACTAGCCAGGCAAAACACCTATCCTACAAAACCTGCAAGAACCATATTCTAATCATAAACTATTACGCTCCACCAACAAATCCTTATTAAAAGTTACCAAATCTACAAACTCCCCAGGTGGCACACTTTACTGTAATTATGTAGCCAAAATCTAAAAACTCCATACCTCTAGAACTAAGAACTTACACTAATATCTCTCACTTTAAAAAAATGCTCAAATACCAGCTGACTAACAAATGGCTTTGCTCATTTAATTCTCCAGAATAAAACATATTTTCCCTAACTAATTCTACTCCAAGATAAAACAGTGACTTCCTAAATTATTTAAACTCTATGAATCTAGTAACCATTCTGATTTCACTGTCTTCCTGATTGTATACCCTCTAATTACTATTCAAACCAATTCCACCACAATCCATATAATTTTAATTTCAAATACAGTAGCTCCTCTAGGGAAGACATTCTTCTAGTCTGTATAAGTTTTTACCTCATAATCTTTAAGTTTAGTTCTACCTTACAATAGATATCTAACTGTACTTTGAACCTTCTACTTAAATAAATGTTACAATTTTCTGCATGTTGTTGTTGTCTTTCGGCTTTTCCAGGTTAGGGTTCGCCACAGTGGATCTCCGGTCCGCTAATAATTGACAGTAGATTTTGACAAATGCCGAGGTGCCAGCTCGACGTCCAACCTTCAACAAAGGCACGCCCATTTACGCATGTCTTTCAAACGCCCACCCAACCGCAGGGAGGCATGCAGACTCCACACAGAAGGCACTCCCTGCACTCCAGCCGAGAACAGGAGAACCTCTTGCTGTGAGGCAACAACGCTACCGCTGCACCACCGCGGATGTCATTCTGCTTAAACTGTAACACTCCCGTTTGCTACTGTCTCACTGTACTTTGAGCCTTCTGTTTGACAAAATGATGTACTGTCTACTTGTATTTTCCTTAAACTGCAACATTCCTATCTTGTCATTATACTTGTATACACTGCATAATTTTTGACTATATTATAAGATTTTTTTTTCTTTTTCTACAAATTGTCTAACTTGTCTTTGTAATAATTTTGTCTATTTTGTATGTGGAGCATTTCTCCCTGGGTCTCTGCTGAAAATAGGCTCACACCCAGTTGGACTTTCCTGGTAAACAAATGTAAAATAAAATTAATTACATTGGGATGAAATGTCTAGGCTTGAAATGACCACTGGGTCAATAGCCTAGCAATCTCCTATGATCCTATTAATGGCACATATGTATTCTTAAATATAAAACAAAAAGCATGAGCTATTGTATATTGACATAATATGTCAGAACATCAAGAAAATAGTAGAAAGATTTCAGATGTTCATCAAGTTTCATACATTGAATCATAAAGAAGAGTTAATTTTACCATGACATATAAAAGTTGCCATGAAACAAGACTGGAATTTCTTTGTTTCAGATCACACGTGTCCTGTGGTTGAATTATGTTAGTTACTACTCTAAATTTTCAGAGGTACTTGAAGATGGCACTAAACATACTACAGTGAATGCAGTTTTTGAAAGAATATTTGCTAGCTATAGAATTCCAGTTAATGTCAATTAAGACAATGGTTAGCAGTTGTGTATCTAAGAATTTAAAACTTTGATTGAGCCTGTAAAGTAGGCCTCCTCCATGTACCTTGAGATACCCACAGGACAATATTCAAGTAGGAAAAATGATACAAACAGTGAAAATGCTGAAGAAATATGTTAACACTGGTAACATAATATGTTACTTATCAATAACAAATTTACCTGTGGAACTCTAATAACAAATTTACCTGTGGAACTGATTGTTTTTGCTAGCACGGGACTGGCTCGGTTCATCCCCGCTCCATTCGCCCTCGCTACACTCGGGCTCACTTCGCTCCCCTACCCTACTCCATTCACACCCACCCCACATCAATTACAATTATAGCTATACACCGCATCCCAAGCCACTCCCCCAACACAACTGTCCTATCACACAGTACATGTAATTACCATTCACACTAATACAGCCCATCACATCCTTCTTTACACAACCCAAATTGGATAGCACACCCTATAATATAACTCCATCTCTACACTTCCATATTGCAGACCACACCCTATAGTTCAACTCAATCTCTACCATATTTCAGCCTTATCCTAGTCCATAACCCACCTCATAACTAAACAATATGGTCCATACTCCAACCAAACACCTTCTAGTCACCCTATTACACACAATAGGCCTCTCTTCTCTCCTCCTTCTATCCATGTTCTCATCCTACCACACACATCTGTATATCAGCCCTCCACCACCATGGCAAACTGACTCAACTATCACCACCTCCATTACTATCTCCTCACCAATAACTCCAAGTGACCACTACCCTTCTCCATCACCTTCCTATCTTTATGGAATTAGCACCTACAAACATCAAGCCAACTCACCCAATAAAATAATCAAAATAACTCACAAACTAAACAAACTCTTCATCTACATACTACAAAAACTCTCACGCTGTGGTAAAATTCACCCAAATCCAGGTTACAACACCTGCAATAGCACCTACCCAACTAACCCCAAACCAATATATATCCGGCCTAGCTCATCCCTACTCCTTCTAAACATTAATATAAAAGCATTCTCAATAAAACACATGATCTACATGCCCTACTAGCCCTGCACAAACCTGACATTGTAGTACTTACTGAAACTTGGCTTAACTCCATCCACCACAATAATGAAATAACAGCCCCTGGCTATAATATTATATGTAAAGATAGGCCAGGCAAAAAAGGAGGGGGTGTAGCCATCCTTTTCCAAAGTCACCTTTCAGTAGAACAAATTTAATACAACACTCAAGAAATCCAAGACATAGAACTAATATTAGCCACACTAAAACTTAAACCTAACAAACAAATCATATTAGCTGGAGGTTATATACCACCAGGCAACAACACTAATGTACTCAAAAACCTATTAAACTGGATGAAAATCACTCAACCACAGGAAACCATTCTTGCAGGTGACTTTAACATAGATTGGTCTGACTGTAACAGTTATAACCCCACCACCCATATTACCCTCCATGTTTTTACCCAAATTATTAATACTCCTGCAAGAACAGACAAAACCTCTAAGCGACAGTCAACCCTGGATTGGATACTAGTATCTGACCCCACTCAAGCCCATCTCTCAGGTTGTCTCCCTGACAGCCTTAGTGATCATCAAGCAACATACCTAATTAGGAATCAACCCCAACTAACTAAACAACCCATTGTCAGGGTCATAAGAAACAAAAAGTACTTCATAGCTCAAGACTTACTAAATTCACTCAAATCCTGTATATGGACTCCACTAAAATACTTACCACTAGATGAAGTTGTAGAATACTTCAGCACAACCTTCCTGAACATCCTGAACTCCCATGCTCCACCTAGAACTACCAGAATTAAAACCAACCTCGCACCATGGCTACCAAAAGACACCAGATCCCTAATGAAAGAAAGAGACAAAGCCTGGTTGCAATTCCATAAACACAAAACCCCAATCCTAAAACACAAATATCATGAACTACGGACTCAAGCCAAAAAAACACATAAAAATTGACAAAACTAGTTACTATAAAACCCTACAGGAAAAAAAACTCTAACAACCCACAAAAATTGTGGACGTCAATTAACAACCTATTACACCTAGGAAAACCTTCCACTCCTTCCCCAATACTACCTAACAGTCTACACAACATCCCCACCCACTTTAACAAATACTTTACTGAAACCATCCAAGCCCTAGCCAATACCCAAACAACTAGCACTCACACAATATCAATAACAGCTCCCCCTCCAATACAGATAATAATACACATAGTTTCTCCCTAGAACCAGTCAGTACTACAACTATTACCAAACTCCTCAAAAAACTGAAGACAACAACCCCAGCAGTAGACAAACTACCAGCAGAATTCCTACAAATTACTGCAGAGGCCATAGCCTATCCTGTATCCATTCTCATTAACAGATCTATAACTGAATCCAAAGTACCCAAATCATGGAAAATATTACACATAATACCATTACATAAAGGGGGACAATCCCTTGAACTTACAAACTACCGCCCTATTGCAATACTATCACCCCTATCAAAGATTTTAGAGAGAGTAGTCCACTCACAACTAATGAAATTCCTGCTTCACAACAATCTATTATCCCAATCCCAGCATGGATTCAGACATTCGCACAGTACTACCACAGCATTACTACCCTTCTCAAACACTATTAATGCCCACAGAAACAATAGCCTGCTCGTATCCTCCATATTCCTAGACCTATCCAAAGCCTTTGATATGGTGAACCATAGTCTACTCCTAGAAAAACTGGCCACTTTTAACATAAATTCTTCCACCTTATCCTGGCTTAGTAGCTACGTATCTAACCGACAACAAGCAGTTCTCTAGGAAAACCACCTGTCACCCCTACTCCCAGTAACCATTGGTGTACCACAAGGGTCCATCCGTGGCCCACTATTATTCTCATTATTTACTAATGACATAGCATCATCCCTGTCCTCTGCCTCAATAGTCCAATACGCAGATGATACCACTATAATAAGTGCAGCCCACATGCTCGATAAACTCCAAATTATAATCCAAAATAACTTTACCCTAGCCAAAGAATGGTTCACCAACATCAAACTACTGCTTAACCCAAAAAAACTAAACTTATTCTTTTCAGTCCAAGTAGACCCCCCCCCCATAAACAATAACTTTTCAATAATATCCAAAGACAATACTAATATTACCCCTACACTACACACCAAGCTATTAGGAGTAGAAATTGACAATAAACTTAAATATGACATCCATATTTCTCAAACAATCAAGAAAGTCAATAAAAAGATCAGACTCTTCTATAGAAACCACAACTACATGACCAGACACACAAAAGCCACCATAGCTATAACTCATCTGTTATCTATACTTCTTTATGTTTCCCCAATCTTTACAAACTTTCACCAAGCAGGACTTTCCAAAATTGAATCATGCTACAACAAAATTGCTAAATTTGCTAATGAAGCCACTCATAGGTCCCATCACTGCCAGTCCCTTAGACAACTCAGCTGGCTTTAGTTACCTCAAATCCTCCTACCAACTTACCAATGTCCATATGCTCTACTACCTTCCTTTGAAAAACCCAGCCTTGCAACAATTAATGCAACCCTATACACCCTCCAGAAACCTAAGACCAACACAACAAAACCACATAACTGTCACCAAGTACAAAAATGAAGCTGGCAAATCACTCTATGCCTGCTGCATTGCAAAAACCTGGAACCTCCTACCCGAACACCTAACCTCAACATCCCCACCTTACCTCTTCAAAAAAAACATCAAATCCCATTTTATGCAAAACTGGCTATGTTCATGTCTTCCCCCAGGCTAGACCAAATCAACTCACTGCTATTAATACTCTCACAAATAATCACCATTGTTCTCAACCTCCAATAGTTTAGTGACACAAAGCTAGAAATTAAAGTATTCTCTACTGCCTTACCCTTTTGCTCAAATTTTAGCAGATACTCAAATAAAACTCATATCAAACTATTGTTTTTATCAGCATTCAACTAGTTTGAATATCTTGTACCTTGTGAATATTACTGATGTAATGTAACTAATTGTGTAGCTGTCTGCATGAATACTGTTTTTGTATCATGCTAATGTTAACTAATGTTTTGTATACATGGTAATGTTAACTAATGTAATGTAATATTTGTGGAGCTTTTCTCCCCGAGCCTCCGCTGAAAATGGACCTGTGTCCAGTCTGACTTTACCAGTAAACAAATGTAAAATAAAATAAATTAAAATAAAATAAAATAAATACCACAGTGCAAGAACTATCTGCTCCATGAAATAGGTTTAATGCTTAAAAAGCAAACTGCCTATTGCTTCTTCCTTTACTAACTGCAAAGCATAAAAGTACTGCTTACAGAAAATTAGCAAAGACATAAAAATTACAGCAACACAGACAGAATGTTGTCGAACTTTGGCATTATGGATTTCTTTTTCTTGTCTACATGTGTTCAGTAACTTGTGTAGATTTGCAAACACTAACTTTGAACCATGCATAAACATTGTTTTTAGTTTGGAAAATTTAAGGGGCATTTGTTGCCCTGTAATGCTGTCTTTCAAAATCTGTATGCTCAGTTTATTTATTTATTTATTTATTTATTTTGAAATTAGACAACATCGCAGCTGTTTTGCTTCTTTTGCATTCAGTATCTGGCCACTTTTTATGAACAATGGCTTCAGCCAGAATCATCAGTGATGAAGATCAAGATACTGCAGCAACTCACAAGGGAAACAAAGAAGGAATTTTCTAGATACGAATTGTAATCATATAAATAAACCCTTTTTCTTATTGCTCAGCTATAGTTTTAATCTAAGACTTTTTGCAATGATGGCTAACTTGAATTTTAGTCTTCCTTGTGGTAGTAAGTTAAAAACCTACTTAAAATCTGTAGGACTACACTCCCAGCCTCTTGCTTCTCTATTCGTGTGATGACGCCAGCAAAAAGAGCTATCATTTTATTTCTGTTATTACTTATTTGCTGAGTGTCGATGCTTCCTTGAACTCTTTTTTTTCAATAGTAGTAAAATAACCAAGCATTATGTTTTATAATTGATTTTATCACCATTGTAGTCTCTACTGAGATTAAACTAGTACTTTTGTAGATTATTTTCTTATCCTTTCAGCCACTTAAAACGTCAGTCATTTCAAGTCCTTTGTGATTAGCCCGTTCACCCATTATATATCAAAGAGATCAGACTTGTATTTTTTTTTCTTGGAACACTTTAATTTTGTCAGGCACTACTATTTTATCCACTGTTATGCAAATAAGCAACCCCTTTTTATTTTACTTTTAGATTTATATAATTTGGTATATTGCTCTATCCAGATTATTGTTCAATAACTTATTTCAATGTCTATGACACTTTTATGAATACTAAACTGAAATAAATATTCACTGTGCAGGATTCATTACAAAAAATGGTGCACTATTTAATATTCAATAAGCATTTCTACATGATGTGTAGAGACACCAAGCAAAGGGAAGCAGCAGAATATGCTAATAAAAGCATAAGGAGCTGAAGTACACACTAATTAACCAATCCAATATGGCCAAGCTATTCAGGAACCTATAAAGTAAATGTGTACACTTGGTGTAGGCTTTTGTTATGTACACCAAAACATTTTGGAAAACAGATACAATTACACTTAAAAAAATGTTAGGGGTTGTTGCTGCTATTATCAACGGGCTTTAAATCAGTGTGCTGCTGTTGCCAGACCTCAGGCAAAATGAAGGGTGTTTAGACCCTGTCTGACATATCATGGACTGCAAGAAACAGAAATTGCTGGCAGATACATCAACACTGGAAATATGCAACCTCTGCCAAACCCACTTCAGAGACCCACAGGGGCGATATTGGGATGTTACAGGAATCCACCTCCATAATATTTCATCAGTTTTTAAATGCAATGCCACTGCATTCAAGGGAGTATATCTGTTTCCCATGAACACCAGAAGAGAGAGCGAGAGCCATGAAGGAATTTTATGCATCAGCACACTTCCCTGAAGTTTTGGGGGAGCCTTAGATTGCACACACATATAAATAAAAGCCCCACCCAGTTAACAGGGAAAGAGGTTCCTCAACAGAAAAGGTTTCCACACCAGTTTTACTTGGTGTGACATACATCAAGGGCATCTAGTAGGGGATGCAGGTTATGCACTGGAGCCCTGGCTCATGCCACCCATGAGAAACCCACACAATGCAAGCAAGCAAGGATACAATAAAGCCCAATCTCAAAATAGGAATACTATAGAACATGTGTTTGGTTTGCTTATATCAAAGTTCCAGTGTCTAGACACATTAGCAGGTTCACTTTAGTATGACCAAGGCACCTGTGCTAAGATACTTACTGTCTGTGCCATGTTACACAATATCATTTTCAGGAAACAACTTCAACAAAGACAACAAAGTGCAGGACCACAGTTTTAAAGACCACAGGCAGCAACAACAGAAGCCATCCAGATGAGAAGTCTGAGGAACTACCAGCTGCAGATGATGCTGGCAGATGGAGACATGCACAGTATGCCCTGGCTCTAGCTAAGAGGCAAAGGACAACACACAATCAGTACTTAACTCAAAGTCTACAATCATAAGCACATACACATAAGAAAACTGATGCCTATCAACACCAAAACCTTTGCTTAATCATGTAGCATCAGACAGGGACATCCCCCAATCACCCAATTGTTACTCGCAGTAATGACGCATGGAACCTGGTAAAAAAAAGCTATATAACTGACTAATGTCCTAAGGAAATGTGTATATGCCTATAAGCAAACCCTTTTGTCTGCTGTGTAAAGTTAGGTGTCCTCTATAATATGTTTGCAATACATCATCAGGTACATGTTAGAAGTAATAGTTTACATCAAGAATAGATATATACATTCACATATATATATATATATATATATATATATATATATATATATATATATATATATATATATATATCTATATATATATATATATATATATATATATATATATATATATATATATATATATATATCTATACACACACACACACACACACACACATATATATATATATATATATATATATATATATATATATACACACACCCCGGGATTCATGAAGCTAGCTCGGCGCAAGGCCGGTGTAAGGCTTGCGCTGGCAGTGCAGTGTATAATCGGTGTAGCAGCGCCACATGCATAGTAATGAGTGCCGACCGCACAGACACGCAGAGGGCACGCGCCAGCCAGGATGCGCCCGTAGGCATGGCCAAGCCGTCAGGCAATGAGCAACCTAAAGTGCTGACTGTCACAGGCCGCCTGCAATAGTAACCGCACCAGCCAGGGTCCGTGGATAACAAAACGTATGCAGAGTATGCAACATAGTACCCGTTCACACAAAACGGAGAACCAAACATTAACCCACAAAGTCCAAATTGTACCCGTCCAAGGAACAAAGGATATGCGTAATACCGTGTCCGTCACGCAATGCACTGTCAGTGGGCATACCCAGTGAAGGTGTACCGCAGCATGTCAGTGCGCCGCACCTACACACAAGTAGCCACATGGGCATGGTCACCAGCAGTAGTGAGAGTACACAGCCGGGCAGCCGTGTCGATATAACAACCAGAAGGAAACCAGATACCCTAAACACAGACAAACATGTGCATAGCAACATGTACTACACCCAGCAACGTGCCCGTCGCATACACATAGGGCGGGATGCCTAGCGTAATATCCAGAAGCAGAACCCATGCATGCAAATGTAATACACAACAGCCCCGTCATAGCAAACCCGCACCCATGTATGCGACAGTGCACCCAACCCAGCTAGCAGCCTTAGCAGCACACCTACACACAATGGGTATACCTGAAATGTAGTAAGAAGTATTGTCCTAGGCAGTGCCACGGGCAAATATGTACCCACATGTCAACATCCCACCTCAGGTACTGATATCCAAATGGCTGCATGTGAATGTGTCGGCAGAATGTGTACATCCCACATGTGGTATGGACCTGTCGAACCCCATAGGCATCACACCACGGTGCCCATAACTGTACACATCTGGACAAGGCAGTATGTTCAGCCACCGTACTGATGATTAGCTATGCAGACATGTCAAACACAACACATATGGCGGAACATCTGCCCACCAAGCAGGACACCAACAGGGTGCCACATGCACAGAAGGTGAAGGTGGGACATCACACGTTGAGAATAGCGTTGCCGGATGGCCAAACACCCACGCCAACGCAAGGATGGAATAACATGTATATGCCTGGATGAATGGGTATGTCATAGCATGGGAATAGGCCAAGCTATCCAACATAATAGCCATGCGTACCAGATACAAACTGCCAGTAACATGCAGTAGTAATGCAGGAAGGCATACACGACTGTGGGAATATCACAGGGCATATGGCACATGCCAAGTGTTGACGCATGACACAAATGTCCAGGATGGGGCTCCCTGCAAAGAGGAACATGTGCCAACCCCACCCCCCACAGATGTACCGGCAGTGGAAACAAAACCCAAACACACACCAACACTACCGTCCATCCCACGATAGCAACGGAGGCTGGTCAAAGACCACCATGACGTGTGCACAAACAGGGACATGTGTAACCGTTGCCCTAACAACCCCCCACAGGCCAACGAATAATAGTATGGACATATGTATGCAATGCTGTGAAGGATGTGTGGTAGTCCTCAGTATCACAGAGGTAGGTACACAGATACACTGTAATCAACCGTGACGTATGTGCACTGTACACAGCATACCTGCAGGTAATACATAATTCAATCATGTGCCACAGAAATATACACATACGAACGAGGACAGGGGATAGACAAGTGTGAATGGGACAACTATGAACATAGGTGCATAGGTCCATAGGTACATAGTAGGCTATCTGCCCAAGGGCAGCTATAACCCTAGCCCATAGTTATGTTGCCTTTGACACCCCTCCAGTCCGAAGAAAACAATGCCTATTATATTGCTGTACCTCTGTCAAGCAGTGACATTGAAGTAATCCCTGGGGTATATCTGCAATCTCCCATCCATTGGTCAAGATCCCCCTCGAACAAGGCCAGCGAGGTGCTCTGCCTCACATGTACTGGGATGTTGTTCCACAGCATAGTGAGTGTCTGGGTGATGAATCTGTACCTCCAACACACTCTATTAATGACCGTGTCAAGGTTCACGTCACCTGCCCCTGTGGTTCTGAGGGATGTAGATTCATTAGGTGAAGCATAGTCATCAAATATGAGTCGACATGGCCTTGTATGTCAGGCACAGGTCACCACTGAGCAAGTGGTATGTGACTGAATGGAGCAGGAGTCCTTTCAGTCGGGCAGCATAACACAAATTCCTGAGACCCTGCATCCATTTGACGATGAACTTATGGGGCCTTCCCAGCTGCTGCAGGTGTCGGGTCAGATACCTTCCGAATGGGGCAATGTACTCAATCATAGGTCTAATGAGTGATGAGTACAAGGAGACGATGACCTCCCCTGATCTAGATGTGAATCCCTGCATGATCAGGTGGGCAATGTAGAAGGTCTACCTAACTACATTAGCAATGTGTGTGTCGAACAAACGGTGACTGACAACCTGGGTCCCCAGATCCCTGGTAACTCCCTCTGTGCTCAGTGGATTGCCACCTATATGGCAGCTAGGGGTAACCTTGTTCTTCCCAAAGGGTATGACTATGCATTTCCCAGCATTTAGCTGTAGGCCATGTCCCTGGCACCAGATATCCATATCTGTGAGGCCCTTCTGAAGGATATCTGTGTCAGATGTGCGTCCCACTATGGCACCCAGTTCGCAGTCATCTGCAAACATTGTCAGCCATAACCCCCCTGTGTTTGCTTGTACTTTGGAAATGTAGATGCTGAAAAAGAGTGGACCCAGGACTGAGCCCCGTGGGACACCGCCTGTGACCGGCTGTGAGTCTGACATGGTGCCAGCAACTATGACCGTGTGGGTTCTGTCACCTAGCCAGTTTGCAACCCATCCTGCGATGTACGGGTTCACATCCAAGCCGATGGGTTTATCAATGATTCCTGAGGGGGGTATTGTGTTGAAGGCCATTGCCAGGTCGAGGTAGGCTGTATGGACTGCCTGACCCTCATCAATGGCCTCGGTGACTGTTCCTAAAAAGTCAACCAAGTTTAAAATGCATGATCTGCCTTTGACCAAGCCAAACTGGGTTGGATGCAAAGTATGCAAGTCCCCTATGTCTTCATCTATGAGTTCCATTATGATCCTTCCCCATGGCTTTGCAGATAAGGCTTGTCAAGCTAATGGGATGGTAATTACCAGGGTCAGTGGAGGCACTGCCCCTGTGAAGTGGGACCACAGTCGCCGTGCGCCACAACTTGGGTACGTTACCTGAGGTGAGGCTAAGATTAAACAGCTGTCCTAACTGTGGGTCTAATTCCTCAATGAGTTCGTGGAGTACACAGCCGGGACACCATCTGGTCCCATGGATGTTGTGTTTACTGCCTTGGAGAGAGCATTTCCCACCTGTGCGTTACAGATGTTTCGGGGGCCACAATCCTCTGGTACAGACATCTCTCCATGTGGGGGGGAGGGGGGGAGATGTTTGCACTGAACCTGTCAGCCAGTATGTTGGCAATGTGTGTAGGTTCAGTAAACTTCACATCATTCTGAACCCAGTCTGAGCATATCTGGGAGTGTCCTCCCAGGTGTCCAACATAGCTAAAGAAGGCCGTATGATTGTCTGTCGAGTCCTTGGTGATATATCTGTCGGATTTGCACTGGATGATGTCATGAGAGCTTGTAGTTCTTCACATATAATGAGCAAGGGTGTCATACCTTACAAGGATTCTGCTCTGTCTTGTAGTAGCTACCTCCTTTTGTTGTAGAGCTTGTGTATGGCTGGGCTACACCAGACTGGATGCTTGGCATTGGTACAAAGAGTCACAGTTGTGTAAGGGATTGCCTGATCCATGCAGTCCTGTAGGTGCTGGTAGAAGGCATATTTAAGTGATTCAGTGGCTTGAGTAATGTTTACCACTGGCTCAGGGACCTTAAAGGAGACCACACTAGTGTTTAGAAGTGTGAAGTCGGCTTTTGAGAAAGCCATATGTATGGTAACCGGCACCACCCACAGCATTGTATGCCAATAGCAGAAGCTATTGTATGTTGTCCAAACACACGTGTCCGTACACATGGAACATCATAGCAATAAACCACGCCTGGATGTGGGTGATGCTAGACATACCCACGGCAGACGTGGTGCGTTCCCGAGCCCGACGCCCGAGGGACCACACACATAGCCGGCCTTAGGCAGCTGCCTAGGGTGACGCTCTGCTAGGGGCACCTTACCAGCCTTTATTCGGTGTAGGTAGACCAGGATGGGGGTAGCGGGTGATGTGGTGGGGGCACCATGGAGTCCTTTTGCCTAGGGCACCACCTGACCTAAGGCCACACCTACAGTACCCACACCCAGACGCGGGTCATTGCTAGTATGCTATATCATCTATGGAAAGAAACCATATATTCCCAGACATAATGGCACAGCATAATGCCTGTCTGCCGCCCAAAGCAGACATATGGCACCCGTGGCGGTGCGGACGTACTGCACGAGATGTCCGTAACCAATGTCGACACTGTCACGCTATGTGAAATAATGTCAACATAGCGATTCAATACTAAACAGCGATGGAGAGCCCGATGTCCCCGTTGCTGAGCTGTACAACCTATTCCGCCATGTTAAATGTGTGTAGCAGAGCGGGACTGCCCCAAACTAAGCAACAGACATGTCCGTGGCTCGGTGGAAGCCGTCATGCAATGTTAAACCCATGTAATATAGCGATACAGGTTATAAATACCGAGGTTTAGTAATGGAAATAGGTCCGTTCGACCAGACCATGTGCAATTACTATAACAAGATCCACAACGGGCATGCCGGCCAATCAGCGCACACGGTTAGGAATAATGGGGGGGTATGGTATCATAGACATGGACAAACCATGCCCATGTGACTCATCTGACATTCGTACACAGTCAAGGCAGTTCCGTACACTAGGCGGACAAGACCAAACCCAAAGCACCACAGGAACACCCTGACAATCGAAGGCCTGTATGCGTAGGGGATATAAGCTCCTGTGATCTGAATATCCCTGCGGTCACGACATATGCATCCTGGGCCATGAGCGGGAGGGAATGAGGAATGTTTAACATGTAGTACCGCACCTTTCCCAGCAGGAGAATGGATGCCTGTGGCATACGTGAGTGTGGGGGGGTGGGGGGATATGTAAATTTAGCTAAGTACCATGGGTATGCATGTAAATGAGACCGAACAGCTAACGTGTAGTGGTCACCGTAACCGGCAAATGTGAATGCAGTCCCGTTTGAATTACGACTATAGAACATATAAATGTGCACGTGTACGTAATGCGTCCATGCCGCAAAGACTGTTATACGTGTAAAGGTGAAAGTGCGTTCCGCACACGTCCGTCAACCGGATCAGAGATATGTTACCGGAACAGTCACAACTAACACAGGCCACGTAACCACACAGACCCAGTAAACATATGTAACCAGAATACGGATATGCATGTGCGCCTGCACGTAACCCACAATTAGGAAATGCAAGTGCGCGTGTGCGTGTGTGATCCACTCACAGCAGGGAATGTTAAGGCCATGTCCTCCACGTCACTCATACATGTCTCAAAACTGTCAGCCCCTGAAAGTATGGAATCGGGCAATGCCATGTAAAGTACCGTTAGAAATAAGTGAGAAACACACGCTATGTGATAAGACAAACATAGAATGTGGATAGAATAACGTGTGCATTAGTAGTATGAATAGACGACGGTTATGCATCTGTAACTCGACCCACTTGTCAGAAGGTGCACCCGTACGAAAAGTGTTCAGTGGGCTCACACTTGTTGACCGGGCTAGGCTAGCTGGATATATGTCCAGTGTCAGCAGAGGCCCGTGGAGAAATGCTCCACACACTATAATAGCACAACATACCAAAGTACTCATATATGTAACCAAAGAAGAACAACAATAGAAAGTGTCCTGAAAGGACTGGTTACACACAGATCACAGACAACAGAGAAATATATGGCCAGTGGAAGCACGTCACAATTATGGGATCATGTCCCTATAGAAGCAAGAAGGTCTCACATGACAAGCCAACGAATTGCCAGATAGACACAGGTCAATGTAACACACAGCAACATTAAGGGCCAACCAGCCGTACACCATGCCCGAACCTGTACAGTGGAAAGGTATGGCATGGTAATTGATGTGTGTACACAGGTAATCCACAGACAGTAACAAAGCAAGGTATGAAACGAGGGGTTCACATGTATATATCTACACACATCAGTCCGACGGCCCGTATATATGATGCATGGACATAGATTTGTCACCTGAAAACAAGATGTAAACAACTACAGTTTAGTCCATATCATATTGATATAGTAATAATACAGTCATATCCATATTTAACATTGTGACCCTTATTTACATTCATATTTATACAAAATATGCATGTAATTGTACTTATTTATTCCATGATTTGGAATCTTAATGCAACAATTATACACATTGATAAACAAAAGCATTACCAACACACTACATTCTAAGGTTTACTCACAACAATTATCAACTATGTTTCAATATACTGATGGCATTGACCAATATTGTATTTATATTAACACATCGTTGTATCATTGTTTCCATTCAGTAATGTATGCAACACTGAGTTCTACATGTCACTTTATCATCAAGACTTGGAGCACGGTCCACTGAACTATGAGCAAGTCTATTAATTAGTTGACTTTAAACTGACTCTGAAGGAAGTATATAAGGGATGACTATCTAATGTATCTCAGACTCGACGTTGCCCCATGTTAGTGGGTGAAAGAGCTCAGTATCCTATGACTGTGGAGTGTATCGTTTTTGTCATCATCTGTCTTGGCATGGTTTATGCTCAAGAATGTCTTTTATGAAGATGACCAGGAGTCAGGGTTTGCTGTATTTCCGCTTACTGGAACATGGATATAGATAGGCCAAGTAATACATAATATGGGTAAGAAGAAAGGAACAGTTTACCAAGAAAAAACTAGGAAAAGGACCCACCAGGTCCTAAACCGAGATCACCAAGCAAACACAATGTAGTGCTACGAAAACCAAGTGTTTCAAAAATGAACCCAAATGGTGTAAATCCAAAGATGCAAGTTAGCAACTGCTTTAAATAATCCTCAGAAGTCCCAATAGGAAAGATTTGCCACTTTATTGTCAAAATAACACCACCAAAACAAGTAGATCACGAGCACTGTCGCCCGGTCTTACCGGGCTTTTTCAAGTGTAATTAGCTAAACCAATAACTCTAGCTTTTATAGAACTAATTGATTAAAATATCACCATGGTACTGATGTTTTATTTGGTTCAAATGGTTCACAAACAACTTTTAACATAAAGAATGAATTTTGTTTGAATTCATATAAGTTTCATACATACATTTTAACAATGCATTTATTGTCTCGAGCATTTTTAAATATGTATTTGTCTCTTTAATGCTTGTAGAAGTGGATTTAATTTATTTACAATATGGTGATATTTTAATCAATTAGTTAATTAACAGAACGCACTTGCGCTATAAAAGCTAGAGTTATTGGTTTAGCTAATTACACTTGAAAATGCCCGGTAAGACCGGGCGAAAGTGCTCGTGATCTACTCATTTTGGTGGTGTTATTTTGACAATAAAGTGGCGAATCTTTCCTATTGGGACTTCTGAGGATTATTTAAAGCAGTTGCTAATGTGCATCTTTGGATGTACACCATTTGGGTTCAGTTTTGAAAAACCTGGTTTTCGTAGCACTACATAATATGGGTAGTCAAACAGACATCCGCGATTGGGGAACATACAGCAGCAGTCAAAACCACTGGCCAGATGGAGACAGTCCAACAAGTTCTACACTTTACATATGCACATTGGTGTCCATTGTAGGACCCCAAAAATTGATCCGTACGCAATATCAACCAGCTGCGATCGATCGACCCAGAAGAAGTGACAGCCGTGACTACGGCACAGCTAGACATATGCACCACCAGCGTGTTTAAGGTTGATGACAAGTGTCCATGAAATGCAGGACATATGAACAGAAATCCCCAGATTGTCGAGTCCATAGAAGTGCATCCACATCCCAGTCCCGCACACATGAAGGATGTGTAATGGGTACCGTTGAGGGTTGCAGCCATGGGATCCTGGGTATGCAGAAATGGGGCTCGGTGTTGTTTGGCAGATAATCCGTTGTCCCACCCGTGGGAGGGATGTGGGTATAGCACATGCCTTACTCCCCACTAATAATGCAAAGCATCCACCGGATAATGCTAAATGCAGGTGTGAAATGTGTACAGCCCTATACCAGTGTCCATTAGGCAATTCCCATGGATGGACAAGCGTACGACCAAGATGGCACCCATAACTGGAAACCTGGTGGAATTACACAGCTGCAGTAAGGCATAACACAGGAAATACAGATAGGGACTACAGTAGACACTCCCCATACAAAGTCAGACCGCTGTGCGAATACCGGCGTACACAGCACTCAATCTGCTAGCACCAAAATGGGGATCACTCGCTTCCATACTGCGGAACAAATGGAACACATACTAATGGCACACTAACAACTTCAACTAGGAAGGTCATAGGATGGTTAAACTATGGCATTCCCACTTATAAAGAACATCCTTCAATGAATTAATAGGATTAATGTCAATTGACCATGGAATACACCTAATCAACATCAAATAACCGCTGGCACCTTATGGCACACAATCCAAAAAACACATAGGTAGATGAAACAGTCAACGTAGAAATTGTCCAGGACAGTGCCCAAATGGTCTACAAAGGTTCCTTCATAGACAAGTAAGCGCTTTCACCCATAGGCTCCGTCAGACTTACACATAACATAAAAGCATTCAGGCTTTAAATATCCCTCCTTACACTTTCATTGGTCAATTTCTCAGCAAACAATGAACAATTAACCACAGCATATAAAGCACAGACGCAATGTTAACTACACACACATATATTAACATCTCCAAAAATATCCTATTAAAACATGTATTATATGATATTGTACTATGCCTAATACTCATCAATCAAAGATCTAACAATATATATAGAAGATATGTATATTATATCAATGTAATACAGTGGTAAACAACTGAAAGAGTGGGCTAATGTGTGTTAACTGTATATCTGTACCTAAACTACTATCCTGTTACTTGGGTTTAAGCCACCTGCTTCTCAAAAGAGGCTTAATCAGTGTTTCATCATTCAGCCCTGGTGTGTGGTCAACTCTCCACCTAATAATCCATCTCAATCCGCATTCTAAAGCATAGTTGATGAGGTCCCCCCCTCTGGTATTATAATCTAGCCTTTGTAAAACACTGAATGTAAACGTATGCCTTGTGATGTGATCATAGCCGGCCGTAGGCATATGCCAATCCTGCGGCTGCCTAGGGCACCGCACTAGTAGGGCCACCTTTCTAGTCGGTATGTCATGTAGGTACACCAGGATGGGGGCACCATGTGTTGTGGTGGTGGGCGCCATGGAGCCCTATAGCCTAGGGCAGCGGTCAATCTAAGGCCGCTGCCGTAGGAGGGGTAGTACGTCTGCAGGTATGTGCTGAAGTGCACATGAAACAGCGATCTACAAGGATTACCCATAGTGGCGACACCTGCACAGACGGCTATAGCGGGACACACACACGACCATGCATACAGCACAGATAGACATACACACACCATAAACAGGCAATTATACACAAGGTTTATGGAGTGTACGGGTACAGTGTCAGTACAGCAAGGATAGCTGTCTGCCACGATATCCAGCAGATGTCTCTAGGGCGTTCTGGAATACGGACGTTGCATGGACAATGAGTGGATATGCATTGTACCACAGTTCTATGTGTCAGCCGTGCAAATATGCGATACATGGGACAGACAGCTGTCCATGCAAGAGCAGCGCTATGAGCACAACATAGGTATGTATATATACAACAAGAGAGATACAGACGGACACATGTGGCAAGGCCGTGAGTGTAACGTACACAGCACCACCCCACCACACCACAGCAGGGTGCACGTGGAGAACACGCTACGGAGGTAGCCAACCACAGCAGGCACACAGGCAGTCCACGAGCTGCGT
This sequence comes from Protopterus annectens, assembly GCF_019279795.1. Classification (NCBI taxonomy): domain Eukaryota; kingdom Metazoa; phylum Chordata; order Ceratodontiformes; family Protopteridae; genus Protopterus; species Protopterus annectens. Next base: position 1,737,311,772 of record NC_056741.1, on the reverse strand, counting down.
CTCACCATCCACAAACACAGAGATGGCGGCAGGATATAAGTGTTCTGCGGAAACTCTAAAGCCATACCCTATGAACCCATGCGGCTGGGAGCATAGACACACACACACAGCTGGCAGGCATGGTGATTGACCACACCCCCACATACCCAACCGCACAACAGTATGACACAGGTATGGAACCCGCTACGTGGACCACTGAACACAGCACCGTCAGAGGCACACGTCCAGGTGGGTGACAACATCCGTAAAGGAATAGCCGCCAATAGCCAAGGTATGTGTTGTCAAGCGTCTAAAATAACTACACTCTACTAGGGCAGCTGTGAACACACACACCCCACACACACATGGGGAAGGGCCGGGAGTTGAACCTACGCCTACTTACATGAACACACAACAGCATGATGAATTTACAGAACGCGCTACCGACATTACTGAGCACAGCACTGTCAGAGGCATACTTCTAGGCGGGTGACATCATCCATAAGGGAATAGCTGGCAATAGCCAAGGTATGTGTTGCGAAGCGTCTAAAAGCATGTCCATCTGCAGAGGCAGCTGGAAACACACACACACGGGGAAGGGCCGGGAGTCGAACCTACCCTACCTACATGAACACACTACAGCATGATGAACTTACAGAACGCACACACCCCACACACACACATACAGGGAAGGGCCAGGAGTCGAACCTACGCCTACCTACATTAACTCACTACAGCATGATGCATTTACAGAACGCACTACTGAGATTACTGAGCACAGCGCTGTCAGAGGCATACTTCTAGGTGGGTGACATCATCCGTAAGGGAATAGCTGGCAATAGCCAAGGTATGTGTTGCGAAGAGTCTAAAAGCATGTCCATCTGCAGAGGCAGCTGGAAACACAAACACCCACACACACACACACACACACCTCACACACACACAGGGAAGGGCCGGGAGTCGAACCTACGCCTACCTACATTAACTCACTACAGCATGATGCATTTACAGAACGCGCTACCGAGATTACTGAGCACAGTGCTGTCAGAGGCATACTTCTAGGTGGGTGACATCATCCGTAAGGGAATAGCTGGCAATAGCCAAGGTATGTGTTGCGAAGCGCCTAAAAGCATGTCCATCTGCAGAGGCAGCTGGAAACACACACACACACACACACACACCTCACACACACATGGGGAAGGGCCAGGAGTTGAACCTACACCTACCTACATGAACACACTACAGCATGATGAACTTACAGAACGCGCTACCGAGATTACTGAGCACAGTGCTGTCTGAGGCATACTTCTAGGTGGGTGACATCATCCGTAAGGGAATAGCTGACAATAGCCAAGGTATGTGTTGCGAAGCATCTAAAAGCATGTCCATCTGCAGAGGCAGCTGGAAATACACACACACACACACACACACACACACACACACACACAGGGAAGGGCTGGGAGTCGAACCTATGCCTACTTACATGAACTCACTACAGCATGATGCATTTACAGAACGCGCTACCGAGATTACTGAGCACAGTGCTGTCAGAGGCATACTTCTAGGCGGGTGACATCATCCGTAAGGGAATAGCTGGCAATAGCCAAGGTATGTGTTGCGAAGCATCTAAAAGCATGTCCATCTGCAGAGGCAGCTGGAAACACACACACACACACACACACACACACACACACACACCTCACACACACACGGGGAAGGGCTGGGAGTTGAACCTACGCCTACCTACATGAACACACTACAGCATGATGAGCTTACAGAATGCGCTACCGAGATTACTGAGCACAGCGCTGTCAGAGGCATACTTCTAGGTGGGTGACATCATCCATAAGGGAATAGCTGACAACAGCCAAGGTATGTGTTGCGAAGCGTCTAAAAGCATGTCCATCTGCAGAGGCAGCTGGAAACACACACACACACACACACACACCTCACACACACACGGGGAAGGGCCAGGAGTCGAGCCTACGCCTACCTACATGGTATTCCAGGAGAAGGCGAAGGCCGAGGTACCAGAATTAAAGAACTTTCAAACTCATTGTGGATGTGTTCCTTTTTTCGTAGAGTTCAAATAGTGGTGTTTTGAAGGAGTGGAGGTGTTGTATTTTCATGCTGTTTCATCTTAGCCTTACTACGGGCTACGTCCCCGATGGATGGCATATGGCAACTGTGGTCCCACTACACCAGGGTAGTGCTCCTATGGACTCTGTACATCCCTGCGCTATAAACGAGACAAGCCTTGTCTGCAAAGCTGTGGGGAGGTCCATACTGGAGCCCATAAATAAAGACATTGGTGTACGGCAAATACCGGAACATACCCACATCGGCTTAGTCAAGGGCAGATCCTGCCTCCCAAACCTGGTCGACCTGTTTGGAGGAGTCACTAAGGCCATTGATGGGGGTACGTCAGTTTGCACAGACTACCATGACCTGGCGGGAGCATTCAAACCACACTCCACGTGGGCATCATAGAAAGGCTCACCAGCGTAGATGTAGAGACATATGTCACACGATGGTTTGCCAACTGGATGGAGGTCAAACCCCACAGGGTTTGTGTTCCTGGTGCCAGGTCAGACTCCAAGCTGGTCGCGAGTGGTGGCCCACAGGGCTCAGTCCTGGGCCTCCTCCTGTTTGGCATTCAACTTTCCAATGTGCATGCAAACATAGGGGGATTGTGGCAGACAAGGTATGCAGATGACTGCACACCGCCACCATACTCAACACCCCATCAGACACGGACACATTTAGAAATGGGGTAAGCAAGGCCTGAGTAGCCAATATGACCTACCC
>NC_056741.1:1737227976-1737308485 GCF_019279795.1 Protopterus annectens | reverse complement strand
GGGGAATTACAAGGTTATAGCTGGGGAGGTAGGTTGGGTAGGTCAACAGACAAGACAAACAAGACGCATACAGGGACGGTGTATGACACATGTGGGGGGGTTACACAATTGACTGGGGATGGAGGTTTGGATATCCAGAGCCCATGGGCCCACAGAGGGCAACAGTGGAACTGATATCCCCACCCATGGGCAGTTGCCACTGCTCCTTCACTGCCCAGGATGGGGCTGTGCTGGGGGCTGTGTAGGCTGGGCAACAGGCATGCCTGTAAGTTGTGCCATCTGTGCCTCAAGCTGGCGTAGGGGTCCAAGAACAGAGTCCTGGATCTCCCTACGCACCACAGTCCGGACACTATGGAGGGTGAGTGGTGGTTCTCCTCCGGCCACACTTACAGAGGGGGGATGAGCCCCATCCCCTGCAGCCCCCACACAGGGCCACCGGAGGAGGGTCCAGACTGGGCACTAGTGCCAGGTGCACTCGCCAGCTGAGGTGGGAGAGGTGGGTCCGCTATAACCCGCCTTCCCTGTCATCCTATGTTTTGCATTATGTCATGACAGTTTGGGTTAGTAACATATAATACCATTCACAATTAGTTGTAACAGCATGCATTAGTATTCCCATTAACCAAACACCCAGATATTCACACCATTGAACAGCGAGCATAACACATGCATAATTTGAACAGCAATACACAGTCCAACAACATGCAGGGTTGATTGATGGCAACAGGCCATCAGGTTTGGATGTATGAACAAGGCAGATGCATCAACGTACATGCAAATATTTATGCCCCAACAGGACAAATGTCCAGGGGTGTTAATTGTGATTGCACATACCATTTTCACGTGGAATGGGTTATATGTGGTTATAGGGTGGGGTGAAGAAAATAATATTAACACCTTCGAATACAAATACATATGCTGTATATTTCTAATAGCTGCACATATATACACAATACTGTTCTAACTACAGTTTCCTATATGATAACTACTTCAATTTGGTGATAGGACTGTTACTGCTACATCAATATACGTTTTATTGTTCTTCATACGCATTCATATCTGGATTTGTTCAGCTACATCATCCTGCTACATTTGCTTTATATATCTATAGACAACTGTGGATGTTTGGTATGTCAGACAATCATACTATCTGCATATTGCAGACTGAGAGCAACATATCCAGATTTTGGGATACACATTCCAGCTGCAGCAACACTTTGGACAGATTTCGCTGTTTGGTTTTGCTTCTCACATGCATTTCATTCTGTACTGACTGCAGTATACTTTATTCAGGGGTTATTGCTACTTTATTGGTGGATTCATAACACTTTTTCACACTCTCTCACTTGTTTTCATTTTACTATTCAGGATGGTACTTACTTCTAGGCTTTATTGACATGTTTTGCCTGTAGTTATTACAATCCTTTCCAGCAGTCTCACTTCTGTCATGTTTCAGTATTTCAACTGGGATATATTTCACACATGTGATTTGCTCATCTTCTGCAGCTATACTTTTCAGCCTGCTGCAGGTTGTGTACTATTATATTACAGGTGGGGCATCTTTATTTCAGACTTTATTTCAGACATTTTAATTTTTCTGTTTGGATTACAGACTGCAACACACTTTTGTAATCAAGCAATACTTGCAAACACTCTTACACTTATTACTTGCACATTCTATTACTTAGTGACTACACTGCACTCTTTTGCTAACTGTCATACTTTTATATTTCTTTACAGTTACTGGGAGAGGATTACTGACCTGCCTGGTGGCGCAACCGCACCAGACTATCTCCATAGGCTCTGCGGTTCGCAGAATGGACACCTGCAGCTGTAATATAAATGAAGTAATATTGGAATACACATCTCCATAATATCAGCTAGTTTAATTTCTTACATACATAATTACATGTAACTTACTCAGTAGTGGGGCGTTGGGCATTTGCCGGGCCTCCTGGATCCAAAGGTTCAATTGGTCCTGCTTGCATCTCTTCAGGTCCGCATGGTGGTGATGAACCTGCTCACCAGTCCTTGGAATCCCTGTGGCACTGGTGAGATCATGAGCCAACCGGTTCCACGCCTCAGCCCTATATGCTCCCCACAGTACCTGGCCCTGCATGAGTTGGGCCTCATGATTGTGGACTAGGAGCCAGACCATGTATCTAGACTCCTCAATGCCCCACTTCTGTGCTCGAAAGCAACTGCCCTCACCTACTCCAGTCATTCTGGCTGCAAGTCAGTTCTACAATCATTTATGCTGTGTATTCCCACCTATGGGGCTTATATATGCCGTTTTTCCCGCACATATCTATGATTGGCCATTTTGGAATTGTATCAACTTCACAAAACCTGCTTTGTCATGCTCCACTTTGTATTCATTCCTATATATTTGCTATTACTGCATTTATAGGTACTGCTGTCATGGCGTAGTGGTTCAGTACCTTAACTATGGTGCATAGTATCCTGGGTTCAAACCTAGCCACTGCTTTTTATTTTTTATGACTGTCTAGACAGGCTGAGGGGTGTGTCTGTGTAAAGGCAGTTTTGATACGGCTTGCTCAACGTTGCCCGTCGGTTAGCTTGTTGGCGCGGAGTGCAGCTCCGCGCAAATGGGGTACGCTGGTTTACGCCTCATTTGGCTATCGGCATGCATATTACGCTCAGCTCAGCTAGGGGCACACAGTTTCAGCGTGTTAAACCACTGCTCACCTACGGGCACTCATTTTGCACCTGTTGAACCACTGCTCACCTTTGGGCACTCATTTTGCACCTGTTAAACCACTGCTCACCTACGGGCAGATGCACTCACCTTGTTAAACTGTAGCTCAGCTATAGGCACATCTGGCATTTTTTATTATTTTATCTCACATTTCTTCAAAATAAATGGACTATTTCATTACATTTTACATGAACTATGATTTTATATGTGTACATGTTTGTCAGGGACTTGTTTTGTGCTTATTTTACTAAAAATAAAAATTGGTGTTGTGCGGGCTCAAACCATGAATGCCTGCTCTTCAGCCGACATCTCTACCACTACACTATTGCTTATTGGCTTACTTTGCATATGTAGTTCTTATATGCTTTTCCACTGACTGCTAACTGTGGCTAAGCTACGGGCACGCCCGTGCAAACGAGCGCACTCACGGGCAAACATCTTTACGATTTAAAAAAAATATAAGATGTTCATTTATATATTTTATGTTCATAGTCTGTGGGGGCATGTGTTGTGTTTATTCACATTTCCATGGCCTCTGTCGTGGGTGTTTACTTTTGGCAATTTTACTCTTCTGGGGGCATGTCCGCTTGCAGGGCTCGGCTTACGGACACACCCCCTACTGTCTTCCACGGACCGTGTTAGCCTTCGGTGTGATTCAGCATGCCCTCATGCATATGCATGACATGCTGACATCACACCGTTTAACTGCAGCCTCCGTGTAAGCCATGTATCTCTTACACGGAGGCTTCGTGAATCCTGCCCAGTGTGTAAGCTAGTTCTTTGTGGCAGTGCTTTTATTAGTGTTTCTACTCATTAAATGTGATGTTTAGGACTAAACATCCAAGTGCTTTGTCCAAAAAAAATATAAGAAGAAGTGATGAGATATTGACATTGGTGAATACGTCCAAGATATGATCAGGATGGACATTAAAATAAATTAACTGCAACATTTTAAGTGATGAGATATTGACATTGGTGAATACGTCCAAGATATGATCAGGATGGACATTAAAATAAATTAACTGCAGCATTTTTGAAACAATCAGTTTAAAATTAAAGTGCGGCTATTAGTTTTTCAGAATCACGAATGACAAAGTTATCAAAATGTAAACTTATGGGGACAAATTCAAAAACATTGCTTCATCACACTGAGTAAAAATGTATGATGAGTGGCCATATGCAGGGTGTGTGCAATTCAGAAAACATAGGAACACCAAGTGGCTAAAAAAATAAAATAATGTGGTATTAAAACTGTATGCAAATGACTGTACAATGATGTGCCATGTATAATGAGACAAAACATGATGCTGGAGTAATTAAAAATGATTAAACTGAATGCAACTGAGCTACATTTACTTTATATTTGAACTCAGTCATATGTCTGTCAGCAAATGACGGAGATCATGGAATTATGGTAGGTGCTGCCACTGCCATAGCCATATTAAATGTGCAGTAACAACTGCCAAAGGTGCAAAATATTGTCCCTGGAGGTGCATCTGATCATACTTAAAATTTCATGCCCTACATGACACTGACATTGTAGGCCAGTACCATGTTGACAAGGACATCATGCAACAAATTGTAGAAATGTGTTAGCCTTGTCTGAAGACCCATGGGAGTAATGCAGTACATATCCCATGTGATACAGAAGTATGTGTGTCTTTACATATGTTAGCTACAGAGAGCTATCACTGACCTACAAGGGACACTGCGGAGGTATCTCAAGCATTTGCCTCAAGAATACATTATCTGTTTCTTGATGATATTCTTCAGCATATGGAGAGCCTATGTAGTTTTCTTGTACCATAGAGGACAGCGCCAATACTATGTGGGAGTTGTATATTTTAGCCTATTCCTCTGAGGTCGTTTGGACCCTACACTCTACCTACATAGGGAGGTGGGTGAAACAAAAATGGTATCACTCCATCAACCCCATGTCATATTTAATGCACAGGATATCATCTACAATGAACAACTCCCACTTATGCCACACAAGTGAGCTGTACCAACAGTTTTCAAGGGTGCCTTCCCACAACAGCATCTTCTTAATGATGCCATATATACCCTACAACCCTGCCTCATGGCACCCATCAGAAATACACAAAATCCAACAGACTGGGGATACAACCATGAAGTATTGCAAACCAGAAACATTACACAGCATGTGTTTTGGCTGCTGAAGACATGATTTTACTGCCAGGATTGATCCAGAGGAGTCCTGCAGTATGACCTTGTCATGAGTGCCAAAATACTGGCTATATTTAGAAAGTTACACAATATTATACTTAAGAAGCAGTTACAGCATGGTTTCCTTTTGCAGGGATAGCAGTTCCCAGCTCAAAAGGCAGTGAAAGTTGAGACAGATGAGGAGGAGGAGCCAGCAGGAAGGGATGATCATGACAGATAAAGACAAGCAAAGCATGCTGTGACACTAGCAAAGAGGCAGTAGATTGTACAGAGCTTTACTACATAACTATAAAGAGTTAATCAGAAGCACTACATTAAAAATGATGCATGCAAAAGCACTGGTCTGTGCTTACCCATGCACCATGCATAGGCTGGCCATGCTGAGCATCAGACATAGGTACCCAAGAAACAAAGTACAACGGGCAGGCCACATCTATCATAATTTGCACAGCCGAAGAATGGAGTGCATTAGTGCATGTGTTTCACAATGAAGTGAGACAGTGTGAGTGATAATGAGCATAAAAAGAAAAGGTGCTTGTACAAAAAGTGTTCAAGCCTATATTGGGTTATGGGGGCAGGATCTACCGTGACTCAGTCTAGATGCTTGTGTGCTACATGACCTCAACCAGAGTCTGTTAGGAGATGTGGTAGCATGATGATGGTGGTGACAGCCATGTGGATGCCCTCTCCTGAGAGTGGACATCTCTACAGCAATTGCTGTTGTGGAAGTTCTAGCATTGTGGGAGCAGGAACCTTTATGTCTATAATCTAACATGTCTGGATGTAGCAGATGACCAGCTGTGAGGACAGAAACTTACCTCTGCCTGGAAATCCACAAAAGACAATTCATAACCCAGTTTGTAATTCAGCCTGTCCAAGATATCACAGATATCAGATATTTACTCCCACAGTCAGCATGCATATGCTGGATCTCTGCCACAGCGGTGATGGCACTAGCCTGTGCCTCCACAATGGCCTTGCAAGTGCATTGAGTTGCAGCCACTAGCACACTAAATCAGGTGAAGGGTGGTAACCATATCTCCAGTGAGCACTATTAGCAACCACTGTGTGGACCTCCCTGCTGATGAGTGCTAGGGACAGATTCAAATATCTGTCTGTAGGGAACCAGCACATTTCCATAATCTATAGTGTCCCCAATAACCTATCCTAACTCAAATGTCTGTGTATCCTGGGCATCCACAGGCATTGAGATTGTGGCCATGATCTGTGTCTGGGATGTCATCACAATTTCTGTGTCAGACACATGCTTTGCATCCTATGACTCTGTTGGCTCAACCTGTGACTATTCCCAGAAGCTACAAACCCTCTGGCATCAGATGGTGCAGTTTCACATTGCTTGTGTCAGTTAAAGAACCACAGGTGAATTTACAACACCAAAAATACCCAGTGTAAGTATGACTAAGCACCACCACACTTGCAACTGATAACTTTACAACTATAAACATGATAAAAAAGTAATGCTCCTGTCTGTACCTTGTGCTGATAGTTGGATCATTTGGATAACTGATGTACCTGTATACCATAATTCAGAGAAATTTAATGAACATCAGTGTGACTAATGTGTAAGGAGAGCTTGTAGCTATAGACACAATTGAACAGGACTGCATACCTTGGATATTCAGAGATGAAACTCTATGTGGCCTGCTCAGTTCTACTTCAACATCTAGCACTGCACTGCACTGCACTGTTGGACTCTGTGGAGGTGCTACTGCCTTTAAGCAAGGCTAGGGACTACTAAAGCTTCATCAGTGCTGGGCTGGTTAGCAGTCTTATCAACTGTTGCCCTATGTTCACATATCATGGCTTCTGCTCCATGGGTGGCAGGATGGATCATGTCTGTGATTCTACCATAGACCATGTCATAGCTGCAATACTGACCACCCACCACATTACCATTGCTAACAATTTCAGCTGAGGCAAGGGCGCAGAAGGATTGGTTGGCAGCATGGGCAGCAAAGAGCTGTCAGCCATGGAGATGCATAGTACCATCTCATTCAAAGTAACTGTGATCTTTGGTTTGCAGGCGAATGTGAATGTGAATGGACCAACAGATGCAGCACTTACCCTGATTTTAGGCATAGGTCTGCTGGTATAAAAATGTATGGCCCTACAAAGGATAGTGAAAGTGGCAAAGAAGATAACAGGCTCCGAACATCCAGCACTACAGGAGATATACACAGCACGATGTCACAACAGAGCTACAAAAATAATCAAGGAGCCTACACACCCTGCTTATGAACTGTTCACATGCTTGTCTTGTCATCTGGCAGAAGATACCATAGTGTGCACTGTAAAATGTCCAGGTTCAGAAACAGCTTCTTCCCTCAGGCTATGAGGCTTTTGAACTCTGGCAATAATCTCAGGGAAGCCGGACACTAACAAGATATGGGACAGCCAACTCTTTTGGTGCAAATAAATGAGAGAGAATTCAAATTCTAAACATAAACAATACATAGATGGCTTCTAAACATAAACAATACATAGATGGCAATGAATGTGCAATATTATTCAAATTAGATCCTTTTATTCATATGAGAATCACACAGTACAAATAGGAACTTGTGCAATAAGAAATTATTCAGCTGCTGAAATTATTGATACGGTGAACTGTGATAATATGTAGTAGAATGACCTGTCTAATGTGAAATGATGAATATTATGTCTGTTGTATATGTTATTGTATGTATGTATATGTCCTTTCAATTTGAGCCTGATGCATGCAATTTCATTTAGACTGCGCTTGTGTAGGTTACATGACAATAAAGTTTACTTGACTTTGACTTTTAACAATCCTTATACTACTGTTATCCTAGTAGGTTATATATTATGCTTTATTTGTGTTTGACAGTTAAATATCCATTCCCCACAATCTTTAAATAAATGTTAGGCATGTATTTGTAGTAAGCATATATTCCCCCTCAAAACAAGCACAGAAGTACAACTGAACAATAACACATGAACATTACAGTAGCACTGTTACTAAGGTTGTGGATTTTTACATATGTACAAGGCACACAACAACATGGCACTCAAACGTAAAGCTCAGGGGTTTGTCTCCCATCTACCTTCATAATCCTGCAGCCTACTATATTCAGTGCACTTGCAGTGTACCCCTTAAGACACTTTTGGGAAACACATTTAAAAAGGACTGACAAACTGACATCCTTTATAGGCATCTGGATAAAGAGCAGCCAAAACCATAAACAAGCAGATAGCTCAGTCAAAATAAAGCCTTTACTAGTGTTTTCTTCTGTAGATAGATAAGGCTCAAGGCTTTTTGTCATATAATGTAGAATTAACCCTCCTGGCAGAACGATTATTCAAATTTGGGTTTATCTCATTATTGCTTCAGAATCTCTCTATTTGCATGACAAGCAAGCCTAATAAACATAGCATGATGCTGTGCATACATCTGAGCAACTGTGAGCAGCTTTGCCCATATGCAGTTTGAGACAAGTCTCATCCCATATTTAACCAGCTGCAGATGGAGTCACTGTAGAGCAAGTATTGAGAAAAGCATGCACAGGGATGGAGGACTGCCATGTTTTATGCCTTAACGTGCCATTGGAATTGGTAACCATTTCAAATGTTGGGAACCACAAGAACAAATCCCAAAACATGACTGAAAAAAGAACTTACATATATTAAGTCTGAGATGGTCTTTTCCCAGAATATTCAGATTTTTTCCAAGATATGGTGATTTTGTTGTTGGTATCTTTATGTTTAGGCAGTATGGGGGGCTGGCCCCCATATCAGGGGTGTAGAGGTTTTGCACCCCTGAAAAAAGGGGTTTAAAGGAGAAGAATGATTTTTGAGTTTTGCCCTTTTTCTGGGTTTTTGATCTTTTTTTAATTTAATTGCATTCAACATTATGTGTGCCAATATTTAAATAGGGAGCCCTTGCAACCACCATAATACAGTACCTATATTTTAGAAGTTTTATTATCCTTTGTGCTAATGAGGTGCCTATCAATGTCCAGCAGATGGTGCATGCAAGAACTGTTTTGTGCACCAATTTCCCCTGAGATTCTTCTTGGTAAGATAGCTTCACTGTAGAAGAAGAAAATTGTGTTTCTTTTAGAACACAGGCAAGGTATGAGGAAATATGTATAATTTTTCAGGGCATCTTTAATTAGAGGTACACCTAGAGGCACCTAAAAGAGGGCCATATTGGGTCCTAGAATAAGTCTGAAGCCTAGAATAGCTTGGGCAAAGCTGTCACCTGTGCTACTAGCATCCCATGCTTGGGAAAACAGTGATGTCAGAATACAGGCCTTCTTTGCTGATATGAGGAAGAAGTTATGGTGCTGTCACCACCTCCATACGGTAAGTATTAACTATTATAGATGCCCAAATTATCTGCCGTTCTATGCCCCCATCAGAATTTACATTACAGTCATTGTTATGCCCCTAGCGCTTCACAAAATTGAAAGGAATCAACATCTGCATAGGATCAGGCTATTGCACATCGGAGAGCACTGGGATGAGTGCACATGCTTTAATAAAACTGTCTGGCTTTTCATGGGATGAGTAGTTAGAATTAAAATAATGTACAACTGTTGAACACCATTGCTACATTTGTCATTACTGGCATAGCTCCAAGATAGCAGTATGACTGTGCAATGTTATGAAGTGTTTTTCTGCATACCTCCTCCTGTATAGCTGCAGAAGAAGATCATGATGTTAAATCTTCTGTTCTCCCAGCATTATGATATATATGGGATCCAGTACCCCCCACCCCAGCATCACAGTAGTACTCTAATGAAAAGTATTTTGTGTATTTTTTTCTGTCTCTGTACTATCACTACAGCAGGTCATGGGCCATTTATGCAATCTCATCATTTGTACTTTGGTGGACATACTTCAATATCAACTAGAAATGTGTTCTCTTTGCCTGTCAGCTATGAGTGAAATATGTATTGTTTGAGCAGCACACTAAATGTCTTTATTTACAAAATTCTCAGATATCAAGTGACATCTCTGACCACTATCACTGTTGTTTAGTCTAAATATCTCTCCACATTAATATTTTGTCTGACAGACTGCATGATTTGATGGCCATTGGTTTAGGTCAAACCTCCCCACATATATATATATATATATATATATATATATATATATATATATATATATATATATATATATATATACTTGCTCTATAAACTTGCTCTACAATTCAGTTATTTGTTTTATATTTGTAGCATGCTTAACTCACCCAGGATTCACGAAGCCTCTGTGTAAGAGTTATAACTCTTACACGGAGGCTGCAGTTAAACGGAGTGATGTCAGCATGCTTTGCATATTCATGAGAGCATGCTGAATCACACCTAAGTCTAACATGGTCCATGTAAGACAGTAGAGGGCGTGTCCGTAGGCTGAGCCCTGCAAGCGGACACGCCCCCAGAAGTGTAAAAGTGCCCAAAGTAAACACCCACAACAGAGTCCACGGAAATGTGAATAAACACAACACAACACATGCCCCCACAGACTATGAACATAAAATATATATTAATGAACATGTTATTTTTTTTTTAAATTGTAAAGATGTTTAACCGTGAGTGCGCTCGTTTGCGCGGGCGTGCCCGTAGCGCAGCTACAGTTAGCAGTCAGTGGGAAAGCATATAAGAACTAAATATGCAAAATAAGCCAGGAAGCAATAGCGTAGCGGTAGAGATGTTGGCTGATGAGCAGGCATTCATGGTGCGAGCCCCCACAACACCAATTTATTTTTTTTTTTACAAAATAAGCAGGAAACAAGTCCCTGACAAATATGTACACATAAAACCACAATTTATGTAAAATGTAATGAAATAGCCCATTTATACTGAAGACATGTGAGGTAACAAAAGAAGAAAAAATGCCAGATGTGCTCATAGCTGAGCTACAGTTTAACAGAGTGAGTGCATGTGCCCGTAGATGAGCAGTGGTTTAACTGGTGCAAAATGAGTGCCCGTAGCTGAGCAGTGGTCTAACACACTAAATCTATGTGCCCCTAACTGAGCTGAGTGTAATATGCGTGCCGACAGCCAAATGAGGCTTAAAACAGCATACACCGTTTGCGCGGAGCTGCGCACCGCACAAACGAGCTAACCGACGGGCAACGTTGAGCAAGCTGTATCAAAACTGCCTTTACACAGACACACCCCTCAGCATGTCTAGACAGTCATGAAAAATAAAAAGCAGTGGCCAGGTTCGAACCCAGGATACTGTACACCATAGTCAAGGTACCGAACCACTAAGCCATGACAGCAGTACCTAGAAATGCAATAATAGCTAATATATAGGAATGAATACAAACTGGAGCTGACAATGCAAGTTTACTGAAGTTGATACAATTCCAAAATGGCCAATCACAGATATGTGTGGGAAAAACGGACTATATAAGCCCCATAGGTGGGAATACACAGCATAAACGATTGTAGAACTGACCTGCAGGTAGAATGACAGGAGTAGGAGAGGGTAGTCGCTTTCGAGCAAAGAGGTGGGGTGTTGAGGAGTCCAGGTACATGGTCTGGCTCCTAGTCCATAATCATGAGGCCCAACTCATGCAGGGCCAGGTCCTCTGGGGAGCATACAGGGCCGAGGCGTGGGACCGGTTGGCTCATGATCTCACCAGTGCCACAGGGATTCCAAGGACTGGTGAGCAGGTCCGTCACCATCATGCGGACCTGAAGAGACGCAAGCAGGACCAACTGAACCTTTGGATCCAGGAGGCCCGGTAAACACCCAACGCCCCACTACTGAGTAAGTAACATTTAATTATGTATGTAAGAAATTAAACTAGCTGATATTATGGAGATGTGTATTCCAATATTACTTCATTTATATTACAGCTGCAGGTGTCCGTTCTGCGAACCGCAGAGCCTATGGCGATAGGCTGGTGCGGTTGCACCACCAGGCAGGTCAGTAATCCACTACCAGTAACTGTAAAGAAATATAAAAGTATGACAGTCAGCAAAAGATTGCAGTGTAGTCAGTAAGGAATAAAATCTGCAAGTAACAGTGTGAAAGTGTATGCAAGTATTGCTTGATTACAAAAGTGTTTTCAGCCTGTAAGTTTAACCAAAAAATGAAACTGTCTGACATATATTCTGAAATAAAAATGCCCTACCTGTAAGAAAATAGTACACAACCTGCAGCAGGCTGAAAAGTATAGCTGCAGAAGATGATGAAATCACATGTGTGAAATATATCCCTGTGGAAATACTGAAACATGACAGAAGTGAGACTGCTAGAAAGGACTGTAATAACTACTGGTAAAACATGTCAATAAAGCCTAGAAGTACCATCCTGAATAGTAAAATGAAAGCAAGTGAGAGAGTGTGAGAAAGTGTCATGAATCCAGCAATACAGTAGTAATAACCCCTGAATAAAGTATACTGCAGTCAAGACAGAATGAAATGCATGTGAGATTCAAAACCAAACAGCAAAATCTGCTCAAAGCATTGCTGCATCTGGAATGTGTATCCCAAAATCTGGATATGTTGCTCTCAGTCTGCAATATGCAGATCGAATGATTGTCTGATATACCAAACATCCACACTTGTCTACAGCTATATAAAGCAAATGTAGCAGGATGATGTAGCTGAACAAAGCTAGATATGAATGTGTATGAAGAACCATAAAATGTATATTGATGTTGCAGTAACAGTCCTATCACCAAGTTGAAATAGTTATCATATAGGAAAAAGTAGTTAGAAAAGTAGTGTGTATATAACTGTAGCTATTAGAAATGTACAGCATATGTATTGTTATTCGAAGGTGTTAATATTACTTTCTTTACCCCACCCTATAACCACATATAACCCATTCCACGTGAAAATGGTATGTGCAATCACAATTAACACCCCTGGACGTTTGTCCTGTTGGGTCATATATATTTGCATGTCCGTTGATGCATCTGCCCTGTTCATACATCCACACCTGATGGCCTGTTGCCATCAATTAACCCTGCATGTTGTTGGACTGTGTATTTCTGTTCAAATTATGCATGTGTTATGCACGCTGTTCAATGGTGTGAATATATGGGTGTTTGGTTAATGGGAATACTAATGCATGCTGTTACAACTAATTGTGAATGGTATTATATGTCACTAACCCAAACTGTCATGACATAATGCAAAACATAGGACGACAGGGAAAGCGGGTTCCAGCGAACCCACCTCTCCCACCTCAGCTGGCGAGTGCACCTGGCACTAGTGCCGAGTCCGGACCCTCCTCCGGTGGCCCTGTGCTACCTGCGGATGGAAGCGCTGTAGGGGATGGGGCTCACCCCCCCTCTGCAAGTGTGGCTGGAGGAGAACCACCACTCACCCTCCGTAGCATCCGGACTGTGGTGCGTAGGGAGATTCGGGAATTTGTTCTCGAGCCCCTACGCCAGCTCGAGGCATGGGTGGAGCAACTAATGGGCATGCCTGTTGCCCCGCCTACACAGCCCCCAGCACAGCCCCATCCTGGGCAGTGAAGGAACAGTGGCAACTGCCTATGGGTGGAGATATCAGTTCCACTGCTGCCATCTGTGGGCTCATGGGCTCTGGATATCCAAACCTCCGTCCCCGTCAATTGCGTAACCCCCCCACACGTGTCATACACCACCCCTGTATGCATCTTGTTTGTCTTGTCTGTTTACCTACCCAACCATCTCCCTAGCTGTACTGACTTCCTTCACCTGACATACCACTCTCACCTGAAAAAAAAAAAAGGGCACTCTGTACCCACAAAAAAATTACGCCCCATACATAGCTGCCCATTCTGCACACATGTCTGCTGGACATGGAACCTATCAATTACAATTGGCTGTACAACAAGTATTATTGTTGTCCTGACACCTCTCTCAGGGGTGGAAGGTTTCAAATGTCACACCAAATTACATACATATGCACAGCTGTTGCTGATGAAGAAATGGGCAGCTATGGGTCTTACCTACATCCCTCCTGCACATCCCAAGCTTGTTTCCCTACTGTCTTACCCTCTTTGTGACCCCTTTTTCACCACTTTCCTGTCTCCCCATTTTCTTTTCTTTCAAAGAAAATAGCGCGGGTGTGCGCATGAGTAAGCACGTTTAAGCGGTTGTAAGCGGGTGTGCGCGGAGTTAACCGCCAGTGCGCATGCATGAGCTCTGCGCAAACCAGAGCTAACCCGGTTACAACTGCTTAAAAGTGCCTTAGTCACTTTGATTGACAGGTCCTGTACTCAGTTCAAAAGCAAAATAAAATCCCACTGTGAGTCCCGAACCCAGGAAACAGTAGTCTGCATGACTTACCACTAAGCCATGACTCTTATACAAGAACATTGTGCTAAAATAAATATATCATGTAATAGTAGGAATGAATGTAAAGGGAATATAGATGTGTAGTACACAAAGCATGCCATTTAGAATTACTATCAAAACTAGTGGATTTCCATAATAGTAGTGTGTGAACAGAAACAGCCATGCTAGTTGGAAGCTAGTAGGTAATAATGTCACTATAGCACCTTGCAAGCCACACACATACTCACAGCAGGATAAGCACTACCCATACCCCACAACCTCTTACAGGAACACATCTGGACCAAGTAATAAAATATGTGGAGCAAAGGCCGAAAACCAGGGACACATTACAAATAATGTTACAACAAACACAGACAGTTCAGAGAGTAACAGGGTCTGCACTTTGTGGGATGTTTGGAAGGGTATGCAGTCTGAAACTTGAATGTTTGTCACCATATTCTGACTTGAGCCCAGAGTGATTTGCCAGAAAAAGGTGTGCATGAGATATTGACCAAATATGAGGCAGAAATGTGGACAACCTGCAAATATCTGTACACATGACGGGTCTGACACCACCATATTTGAATAGTTAAGAGCCTAGACATAGCAACAGTGAATGACTTACAGGGATGCCCCACAGACCCCATGTGAAATGTACAAACAGTAGGCAGAAAGGTGTAACACATGCAATGGTAACTATGGAGTCCTGAAAGTATTCATCACTTGCATGGCAGAAAAAGTGTGGTAATACATATGCTCATGCTAACCCACAGTCACAACTGCAGCATACCAGACATTTTAATGGGTGTACCCCACTGATATGTACCATTCCATGAGGCACATAACAGATGAACCTGAAAGTCTCTGGGGCCTGCTCAGCAGCATACTCAAATACCCTAATAGATGTCAATGCCCACACCATGGCCAGACCACACTGCATGCTGTAACACCCTAGAAGATATAGCAAGCATTCCAAGGTGTGAATGTACATGGAAAATAGGAAAGCTACAGCAGCACACTACAGTCAGGACACCTAGCAGGCATACAAGTAGTGACTGTAAAGGGCAACTATTGAAGCCTTAGCAGCAAAGTGCAAGCAAAGGTGAAAGGAAAGCACACACACACACACATTAACAGTAGTAGTAGTTGTAGGTGTCAGTGTACATACACAGTTAGTACAGGAAACTGGAGAAATGAATGGAGGAATGTTAATCTACAACTCACCTGGAAATATGAGAGATATACCAACCTTTACACTCACAGAACATTGTCCACAGCATAACAGCATGGTCCCTGCCCTTAAAATCTGAAAGGGCTACGCCTATCGAACATACCTTTTTATAGCACTGTTCTGAAATCACAGTGAGATCTGCAATCAGTACACAACTGGCTGCATGCAATTAGCAAATGCTGGCTAACAATTGGTGCAGAGGCCATCACATGGGCATATGCAGATACCTACAATAGTATGCTGTAGTCCCAGTCCACACATGCAATACTTTCATTGCACCCTGCGAAGACGTGAGAGACAGACAGACAGAGAGAGAGACAGAGACAGAGAAAACTGCAATTAAGCAGACACAAACAAATTGTTCAGCAACCGCCACCTGAAAGCTGACAACTGGGAAGTGGAGCAGCAGGACAGAGAACCAGACGGCAACACAAGCAGCTGTGACAAACACAGGTAATGTAAAGTAATACTATAAAGGTCTACATACTGTGAACCCTCCATATGTGTCATTGGTCTGTATCCATATGTATATGAAGATGTGTAAAGGGCAGGGGACATACAGCAACTATCAGTGAAGGCTGTACATACATTTGTATGTGAAAGCATCTATGTGCACATATCAATTTTGGTTGATTGCAGGTTGTAGTGCCATGTACAAAGTAGGTTTCACAGTTACGTATGTTTAGCAGTATGTTAGTGTGTGTATACAGTATGGTAGACAAACATGTTGATATACCTGTCTAACATATGGATACGTATGTATGTCAACATATGTATGTGTATATATATATATATATATATATATATATATATATATATATATGATATGATATGCATATATGTATACATACATAGAGAGAGAGATGTAGGAATACATAGACAGACGTAGATAGAATATTGTACAAACATATCTATGTAATGCACGCATGCAGATATAGATATATGTAGATACATATACATAGACAGACTGATCTGACTATCTACAGGTATGACTGTATATGACGACCTTCAACACAGCCTGTCCCACCCCCTCTGTCACTCACACCCCCTCTGTGTGTCCCCCCTCCACATCTATAGCAATATATGTACATCAATATATATATATGTGTATATGTATACAGACATATATATATATATATATATATATATATATATATATATATATATATATACATATATATATATATATATATATATATACATACATATATATATATATATATATATATATATATATACATATAGATATATCTATATACATATATATATATATATATATATATATATATATATATATATAGAGAGAGAGAGAGAGAGATGTATATAAATTCTGAGTGAGGCACATGTGTACAGATGTATTGCAACAGGTGCCTGGTGACAAAGGCATGGAGTGAACACCAGTGTCAAAACCGGAGTATCATACCACATTCCAAATCACCTACACCAGTAACCACCAGATATGTGATTGGCTGCCCACCACTGCATGTGTCAGGGGTGAACAGGGTCATAAATGTGTACAATAGTGGCCCCAATGATATTCACAGTGGCACACTATCCCTGGAATACCTGCACATGGTATGTGTCAGCGGACATGGTATGTCAGCTATGGACAAGTAGGTCGGTGTACCCCTCCACACCACATAATGGATGCCACGGTATGGACTTCACATGACAGCTACAGATATGGAGACGGACACAGTGACATGTACAACACTGTGACAATGCACTCAAACACATTACCAATGCACAGTGACTGACAACACCACAGAGTACACATATACTACCCACATAGAGGTTACCACTCCCGGATTTACATATGTAAGTCACACCCATGACAGATGTCCAACAACCATAGTAAAACCTCACACCATCCACAACCTAAATGTCTGCTGTGTGTCGTCCGTGCCACTACAATAGAGTGCACATGTGGAGGTAAAAGTTCCTACCCACAGATAAGACATACCCTGCAATAAACCACACAGTGTTAAGAAGCAAGACTCCCCATGAGTACATGTCACACATACCCCTGCTGAATGTTAGTCAGATAGGTAATATGCCATATGAGTCACCCTGTGTAACTGTGTGACAGCAGCAGGTACCATCACACCACATGTGTCACAATGGTCAGGGTAGCAGAACAGTACGCTGCTGTAGTCCCAGGGGCAATAGCATATTGTATAGTATTGTATTGTAATGTAATGTATTGTGTTGTATTGTATTGGTATGTTGAGGTGCCTCCTTCGTGGAGTGGAACCACTGCTGCTGTGGGCCAGTGTACAGGTACATATCCTGTAGTCAGGCTAGTGTTACATAGCACTTCTATATGTGTGTTTAGCTCCTGTCAGAGTTTATGTAGCATGCAACTGGGGATACCATCAGGTCCCATTCATGTTGTGTATTCTGCTGTCCTGCGGGTGGCTCTCACCTGGACATCTGTGATCACAGGGAGGTTACAGTCAGCTGGGATAACTATGTCTTATTTTGGGGGAGAGGGCGGGGTGACACCTGCACTGAACCTGTCTGCCACAATGTTGTCAATATATGTGGTGTCAGAGAAATATGTGTTGTTGTGTACTAACTATGGGCATAGAGGATGGATCCTGACCAGGTTGCTAACATAACTGAAGAAGGCCTTCTGGTTATCTGTAGTGTCCCTCTTGATTTCCCTTTCAAAGTTGCCCATGGATGTTTGTATGATGGAAAATAGATCCTTACTAGTGCTGCTCAGACATGCCCTCCCTTTATGGAATTATGTTCTGTCTTGCAGTAGCTTCCATCTTCTGTAATACAAGCTGTCTATGGTTGGGGTCCACCAGACAGGATGCTGTCCCTTTGTGGAGAGTGTCTTGGTCATATATGGGATTGCATGATCCATGCATTCTCGGAGATGTCTGTAGAAAGCAATTGTGTAGGGGTCAGCATTGTGGGTTGTATCTGCCACTGGCCCAGTGGGCTGAAACGATACCATGTCACTGTTACAAAGTGTAAAGTTTGCATCTGTAATGTTATGCACTATAGTCATTTGTGCTGGTGGTGGAGGTGGGATATGTATATCCAGGGCAATCAGTGTGTGGTCAGCTCACAGTAGTTGATGATGTAGGCCATACAGTACCTAGATACAAACCCCAGAGTGAGGAGGTGCTCTTGACCTGAATCAGTGTTCTGACTGCTGGGGTTTGGTAGTATGTCGTATGGAGTGTGCCAGGTACTGTTGCACAGTTGCTGGCTGAGCACTGATACCTGGCCATTTACATGTGTATCCACCAATAGACAGACAGATGCTATATATGTGAGATATGTTGTATCATAACAGTTGAGTAGCATGTGTAGTATGTGTGCCAAATTCTGCTGACATATATTGCTGATATCAGGTTATTTTCTTTCTCAGGTACATGGCCCACCCGCAGAATCCCACCTACTCCACAGCTGAGGATGAGAAATACACCAGAGCCTGGTGCGGGATTATGCAATACTCTTTTCCCGCACCAGCCAGAATCAGCAGGAGAGGGCTGCACTGTGGCAAGACCTTGTCTGTTGGGTAAATGACATAGGCACGCATAATAGGACATATGAGCAGGTACGACATCACTGCAGTGATTTAATCAGACATGTCCGTCAGCGTGTGTCAGATATCCACAGGCAACAGGTCGCCACAGATGGTGGGGTGGCTACACATCCCCCACTCACCAGACTGGAGGGACTACTCATGAGTGTAGTGGCTCCAGTCTGCCAGCAACAACAACAGCAGCAGACATGCATTTTGATGGAGGCTGGAGCCACGCAGCAGCAAGACAGTGAACGTGCAGGTACTATGCCATATGTATAGTTGACTGTTGTGTACACTGGTAGTTAATGCATGTGTGAGGTGTGTCCTTGGTTTGTAGCTGTCACCATAGTATTTAATGTGCAAGTGTGATATCCTCAATATTAGCAGCTGACCTATGAAAGGCGACTGTTGTACTACTGACCTGTATCATACTCAGTAACAATGGCACAGTTGTGCCCACTGGCATTAGTTTCTTCACATCTGCAGGACCCTCTGGTATAACAGCAATGCAGCCTATCCATGCTGGTGAGTGTGTATTAATAATTCCTGTAATAGTGTTGATAGTAATAGTACTATTTGGCTCACTTAGTAGTGCTCTTTGTATGCATGTAGGTCTGTCTGTGTCTGTGTGTTGATATCACGCATACTGAGTACTGTACAATTGTGTGAAACTGTGTGCATGTGTGCACCTGTGCACCTGTGCACCTGTGCATGTGTGCATGTGTGCATGTGTGCACCTGTGCACCTGTGCATGTGTGCATGTGTGCACCTGTGCATGTGTGCATGTGTGCATGTGTGCATCACTGGTAATGTGTAGACATTGTAAACTGTGTGTCCTGTTTCCCTCCCACAGGTTCTGTTGCTGCTCTGGTGTCATGTAGCAGGGAACCTGAATCAGGTGCCGTGGGTACTGATAATGATGACATCTGTGCAATGGCACAGGAAAGTATGCCAGGGTCCGCCATTGGTCAGCCGATTGACAGTACACAGCTGTCGACCCCATCAATGCGCACAGTTATCCTGCCAATACACCCTTTGTCACCAATGTCCCTAGGTGATGGACAGCATACAGTGGGCATTGACCAGGGTAATGTGGTATCTGTGGCACATGCCTCCCCACACAGCAGCCATGGGCATGGCCCAAAGATGGTACCACACAGACAGATGTCTAGGGGTTCTCGTGGGAGCATCCGTGGGTGTACTGCCCCTGTCAGACTGACAGTATGCGTGACATTGCGGCTGCCATCCATGATTTTACCGATGTCATAGACAGACATTGTGGGGACATATTAGACCAGTTCCACAACTACATGTCCATGAGCCAGGGCGATGGTGGGCGGTTGAGGCATCGACGTGGCCGTATGCCAGCAACAGCAGCAGCTGACAGTCGTCGCGGACGACAACAGGGCCGCGGCCACCCCCGTAGTGCCAGCAGCAGCCCCAGCAATGCTGGGTCTGTGCTGTCATCAGACCACCGCAGGAGATCACGTGCACGTGGCTCTGGCCGGGCCCGACAGGGATCTGTGTCCAGTCAACGAACACCTGCTTCTGATGACAGTACCCAGTCTGGGTTGGTACTGGATATGGTCCATAGCACCCCTGCAAGGCACAGGTTCCGTGTCCGTGGCCAGAGACACTGATCTGTATGACCTGGCAGGTACAGTCTGTGGCTGTCCACAAACACCAGTATATGGCAGCCATGAGGTGGAACTGTGTGCATCCATACACACATGTGAATTGACAACACCTAGAGTTACCGCATACACGCACACACTGCATCAACATTGCCTCACCTTCTACTGCTGTCCCTCACCAACACACATACACATACATGTCAGTTGGTGGTATTGGTGGCTGACTCAGGCATACCAAGTTCACACCATGTGCATATGATGAAACTGTGCCACCTCCTGCAATCTGTAACAATTGTGCAGGTACAGGTTAACATGTTGCTGATGCACAGGGTGACCACATAGATGTGTAGTAATAGTATCATGTTGTTAACAGTACTGTGTGCTGAATTAATTGTGGGTATATCACAGCATGCCTGATGCAGTAAGTATGTGATTGTCATGTCCTGTTGTCTACACCCATAGTAAGTACCATAGTGTATCATCTGCACATGTTGGCATACTGGTGGTAATGATGTCAACAGAAGGCTACATACATAGGTAGCACAGGGGATAAGGTAATGAATGTAGTAATACGCAATGATGGACATGTAAATTGCAAGTGGCATGTTGCCCACACTGGACTCTGCAATGCAGATGTTTGAGGATGTTGATATGTGTGCAGTACTACACGACTGGTACAGGACACACAGGAGCACCCTAGCACTGCATGCTCACATCTCATACCATGCCAGACAGCCCCAACACACAAAACTAACTGTCACAGGAGGGAGAGTCCCCATATATGTCAGGGATACTGTGGTGGCAGGCCAGGTAGCATACATCCTACTAAGTATGGAACCACTGAGTGAAGGCTCAGTGTCTGTTATTTGACATGTGTATTACTGCAGGTATGAGCACATGGGTTTCCATCCAGTTATTGTACATCCTGACAGTACATGGTCTGTACACTTGTATGCACTGAGACTGGACCCTAGCCATCTGACCCGTGTATTTCCATGTACATGTGCATAGTGCCTGCATATTTGCAGTGTTACCTACTGGAACTGGTACAGCTTGTTTGTTGTACAATGGACTACATGCAGCCCTGTTTACTGTAGCTTTGTTTGCATGCATGTTTGCTTGCAATTACCCTGGAATACTGATCACACCTGAAATGTATGGTTATAGAGCTTCTGTGGACTCCTAGTGCCATCTGCATAGCTTACTATATGTATGTCCATGTCCCACTTGACAGGATGTCACTGTTTGTCCTGTTCACATGTACATTGCCTGTGACACAGTGCATATGACTTACCTGGCATGTGTCCACGTGAGCAGTCATACATGCTACTGCTAACTAATCACAGGCACTACACCTTCACATATTCATCTTCTGTTGAACTACCTGCTTCCCTAGGGATGGCCTGCACCTGTCACCCCTGGGCTTTCAGATATTGGCAAAGGCTCTTGCTACCCCCATAGTGCCTATGTTAGGTAAGGCTCAAATGACAAACCCACCTTCATAGGTATCACAAGGGATAAGAAACTAAGAGTAATGCTACCCAACGCCAGAAGTCTAAACCTCCAGATGCATGCACCCAAAACACTCCTTGGCATGGAGAACATCGATATCTGTGCAGTAATAGATGCCTGGTTCAGGGCTACTGAGAGCACACCAGCACTACCAGGTTTAACCTGGTTGATTTCTTTGAAACAGTCACCAAGGCCATTGACGAGGGGAAGGTGGTTCACACAGCCTACCTGGACCTCGCAAAAGCCTTCACAACAATACCCCACTTGGGAATTCTAGAGAAGCTCACCAGCTTAAATATAAGCCCCTATGTCACTAGATGGATTGCAAAGTGGCTCAAGGACAGAACCCACATGGTTAGAATTGCTGGAGCCATGCCAGACTCCAAACCAGTTACGAGTTGTGTCCCACAAGGCTCAGTCCTGGGACCTCTCTTGTTTGGTATATATTTATTGGAGGTACAGGCCAACACGGACGGACTGTGGCTGACCAAATATGCAGATGACTGCGAACTGGCCACCATAATCGACTTTTCAGCCCACACAAGCATCTTCCAAAGGGGCATCATAGAAACAGGCAACTTGTGCCAGAGCCATGGCCTTCAGCTGAACAGTGTTTAGAAAGGGGAATGTGCATCCTGTAGTCTGTTCACCTAGTTGCCAAAAGGGACATTCTCCTCACACACACTAACCCCCCTCAGCCAAAAACACACACTTGCCAATTGCAAGATTCAAACCCCTACCTGACTATGTTATGACACTCAAGACGGACACATTAGCAGAGTGTGCTATTTGCATTACTGGGAAGTTTCCCTTCTCTTGCTATACTTATAGGGTGCTGACATCATCAGTGTTTAGAAAGGGAAATGTGCATCCTGTAGTCTGTTCTCCTAGTTGCCAAAAGGGACATTTTCCTCACACACAATTGCACATGCACTAACCCCCCTCATACAAACACACACACTTGCAGGATTCAAACACCTACTTAACTATGTTATAACACTTGAGATGGACGCATTAGCGGAGTGCGCTATTTACATTACTGCAAGGTCTCCCTTCTCCTGCTATACTTATAGAGTGCTGACATCATCAGTGTTTAGAAAGGGGAATGTGCATCCTGTAGTGTGTTTTCCCAGTTGCCAAAAGGGGGATTATTCTCCCACAAGCTTACACACACACACACCAACCCCACTCATAAAAACACACCGAGCATTTGCAGGATTCAAACTCCTACCTAACTATGTTATGACACTTGTGACAGATGCATTAGCGGAGCACGCTATTCGCATTACTGGGAAGTTTCCCTTCTCCTGCTTTACTTATAGAGTGCTGACATCGGTGTTTAGAAAGGGGAATGTGCATCCTGTAGTGTGTTTTCCTAGTTGTCAAAAGGGACATGTCTCTCCCACAGACTTACACACACACCAACCCCACTCACACACACTGAGCATTTGCAAGATTCAAACCCCTACCTAACTATGTTATGACACTTGTGACTGACGCATTAGCAGAGCGCGCTATTCCCATTACTGGGAAGTTTGTTTTCTCCTGCTGTACTTATAGGGTGCTGACATCATCTGTGTTTAGAAAGGGGAATGTGCATCCTGTGGGGAGGCAGACACCAAGCACACTCTGGCTAAGCTGTCATTCCCTAGGGCAAACAGCCTAGTGTTGACCTCTACACCCATATGTTTAATTGTCAAATGCACATTATTTGTTGCTGATAGACTGTTTGCACATCTTTATTGCCATAGCATTCCCTGTTTGTATGAACAACTTGTGCATCTGTGGAAGATGTTTGCATATGGGAGGGATCCACTATATCATGTATGTCTCTGTAGTCATTTAACTGTGTGCACTGGGCAGACTGCTGTAATGTGGTTGGTTCCTGGAATAACACATAAAAATACCAGATATGTGTGTCCAACTGCTAAACTGAGATTTGGCCTAAGTGTATGAGCATGCCCAGTTCAGCCTTCCCATGGCATGTTGTCTGACATATGTCTCATGTGTGTGAGCATGCCCAGTGTGAGCATTCCATATGTTGGACTCTGCAGCCCACCACATTTGTGGATGAGTGTGAACTTCAACAAATATCACCCGTTTATGGTTGTGTGTTGTGTGTCATGTTGTGTAGTTACTGTACAACTGCTTTGTGTGTGAACACAACAGGATTATACTGTGCCTGCAGTGTTTGCATGGGATACTTTGCATACAGTTGTCAACATCCTTTCACACTGACCTAACACTGTAGTACTGTATAGTGTACTGGTAGTACTTTGACTGTGGTGGACAGTATCCTGGGCTTTAGTGCTATCACTGCTTTACATTTCGATAGTGAGCACAACAGCCTGGTTAGGGGCCAGTTGTGTACATCTGACCATGTTGCATTCTGTTCAGATATGAACTACTTAAACCAGGCTTGTCCAACATTGGTAGTGTATTCCACAACATAGGTGTACATTTGCAAACACTAGCGATGTGCCCTAGTCCATGTCTAATGCTAGTTGGAGAGTGTGTTTGTCCTTCAACACACATTGTAAGTGGAGTTTGCCATGACATATGTCATGGTTAGTATACTGTGACTCTGTCTACCTGTGACATGACAATGATACCCAGGATAAAGCTATCATCTCCCATCCACTCATCAAGATTCCTATTGAGGAAGATTGATAAGTGACTGTATGGGTAGCCTGTACTGGGAGTTCACTCCTGGGTGGGGGTGGCTTCTGTGTTATGGATCATGCAGTACAGCTTGTCCTATGTAAGTCAGTGCTGGGGTTCAGGTCTCTCATGTGCATAGCTCACTGCCATTCAGATTGTACAAGGTGCAGCATGTTTATTGATACCAGCAACACAGGCAACACATGGCATCTGTGCAAGCTCTTTGATACTCCTGGTGAGGTACTGTTGGGGACTTTACAGTTGATGGAGGTGTCTGCTGAGGTACATCCCACAGGAGCTATTGTAGTCAATTGTACCGCTGATGAAGGATGACTGCAGAGCCACAATGACCTCCCCTTATCTAGATCTGACAACCTTCATGATTAGGTGGGTATATGGTATGTTTCTGTAAACACTACAGCACATGTTTGGCCAATGCAGGATATCTATCACCTTGTGTCCCCAGGTCTCTCATTACATGTTAACTTCATAATGGGTTAACACCTATGTGGTAATTGGTGGGCACTTACTGTATATCCACGGGGGTTGACTATACACTTTTCTGCAATTAGCTTGCTGACATGGCTATGGCACCAGTTGTCTGTTTCTATGTGGCCCTTTTGTGGGATGCTTGTGTCAGCTGGTGGATCATATGTGGTGAGCAGTTTGTAGTCCTCTGCACACATGTTCAGACACAGTCCTTCCATGTTTGCCTGTACCTATGGGACATATATACCAGACGAGGGAGATCCCAGGACCAAGCCTTGTGGGATGCCAGTTATATCTGGTTTGTAGTCTGACATGGCTGCAGCATGTCTGACCATGTCTGTTCTGTCCTTGGTCTGGTTTTCAACCCCTCTACTGACATAGGGGTTTAAATTTAAGCTGGTGAGCTTATCTATAATGAACACGTAGGGTATTGAATAGAAGCCTTTGCAAGGTC
The DNA here is from genome assembly GCF_019279795.1 of Protopterus annectens. Lineage (NCBI taxonomy): Eukaryota > Metazoa > Chordata > Ceratodontiformes > Protopteridae > Protopterus > Protopterus annectens. The sequence goes on along the minus strand of NC_056741.1, from coordinate 1,737,282,780 downwards.
CAGCTACACTGTGTGGACCACATTGCCCTCATCAATGACCTTAATGATTGTTTCAATTGAGTCAAACATGTTTAGGGGCAGGATCTGCACTTAAGAAAGCCACACTGGGAAGGGCCCGGTGTCAGTAGGTCCCCAATATCTTTATGTCTGTGGTACATGCTGATCCTTTCCATAGCTGTGCAGACCGAGCTTCTCAGGATTCTGGAGTAGTAGTTTTCAGTATCCATTCAGTCAACACCTTTGTTGAGAAGGACCACTGTTGTTGTACACTGCTCTTTGGGTACATATTCTGTGGTAAGGCTGACATTGAGCAGTAGTGTGATTTGGCATTCCATTCATCTTGGAGTCCATGTTGCACTAAGCCCAGGACACCATCTCATACCATTGCTGCTGTGTGTTTTGCTTTTTGCTTTGTAGATGCTGGCTGTTACCTCAGCATCTGCAATGTCAGGGGGCCAGCAGTCTGCTGGGATAGATATTCTGCATTCGGGGGGTGGGGTTGCACTGCACCTGTCAGGATGTATGTTGGCAATATGTGTGTGTGTTTGTGATATTTGTGTGATTCAGAGCATATCTGTGAATTCCCAACATGGTTCCTACCATCAGTTGTGAAAGCCTTGGGATTATCCTTAGTGTCCTGTACAATTTGTATCTTGTAGGTTCATAGGTTCATACTAGGCTATGCACCCTAGGGCATTTGTTAGCCTAGCCAGAGTGTGTGTGGCTTTTGCCACCCCTTGCTATGTGAATATTATGGCCATTTATGATTTGCTTTGCTGTACCTCTGTCTGGACATGACACAGTGAAGACCCCCAGTGTAACTCTACAATCATCAATCCACTTGGCAAGATTCCTGTTGAAGAGTGTCAGTGAGGGGGTCTGCCTAACATGGAGTGGGATTCTGGTCCAGGGTGTGGGGAGCCTCTGGATTATGTATCTGTCCCACCAGCACATCCTATTTCATTATTTGTTGAGGTTGACATCTCTCACTCTCACAGCTCCGATGGCTTTGAGCTTTCTGGGGTGGAGCATGTCCATTACTCCTGTGTTGGGCATGGCCTTCTACAACAGGCATGCAATGCCTCTGTGTAGGCAGTATGTGACTGCATTCAGCTGGGGTGTCTACAGCCAGGCACCATATGACATATATTTGAGACCCTTTATCCTCTTGGTGAGGTACCTTTGAGGTCTTTCTAACTGCTGCAGGTGTCAGGTAAGGTACATCCCATATGAGGCATTGTACTAGATTATGGGTGTGATAAGAGAACAGTAAAGGGGCACAATGGCCTCTGTTGACGTAGATGTGAATCCTTTCCTGATACGGTGTCAAATGTAGACAGTTTTCCTAGCCACATTGGCAATGTGGGTGTCACATAACAGGTTACTGTCCACTTGTGTCCCTAGGTCCCTGGTTACTCCTTCCATACATAATGGTTTACCACCTATGTGGTAATTTGTGGTACCTTGTTTGGTATTTGGTGGGACATTCATACTGTCCAGTGTCTTCAGGACGGCTGGGTGGGGTTCCTGTGTGTGAGAGTGTGGTCTGTAGCATGCTACAGACTGTACAGCAGTCTTGCCTACAGTTAGTTGCACATGGGTGGACTCCAATGCCTTGTGCATTGTCAGTTACCTGGACGTATGGGTGTCTGTGCTGAATATGGATACTCACCCTCCTTTTATGTTTTGTTCCAGGTTTTGGGGCCATGACACATGATATGTGGTATAACATACCTGGTGTTGGTGCTGGTGTGCTGTCAGGAGGCTTGCAGCAGGTTTCTGTCACTGCACAGACATCAATGTTCTCCATACTGGGGATGGCCTTGGGAGCATGCATATTGGGGTTTACACATCTGGCATTGGTCAGCATTACCCTTATGTTTCTTTCCACTTATGTTTTCTAGGGTGGAGGGTCAGTCTTTTCAGCCTTGCCTACAAAAGGCTCTATGGAGGCGGCAAAAGCCTTATACAATATCCAGACGCCCAGGGGTAACAGGTGCAAGCCATACCAAGAACAGCTGCGTGGCTTGTCAAGCATGACATCCCAAGCAGACAGACATTGGATCCCCTTGGAATGACACCAGTAAGTGTGCCACTTGCTATGACTGATCATTCCATGTTTGTACTGTGGCATTATTCTTGGTAAGGGTAGGATGCTGCAAACAGTGAGTGTCATACCAGCCTGGACTACATAATCAGAGAGCTCATATATGTCTCTTTTCATGTAGTCTAGGGAGGTACATCTCAGGTCATTCACACCAGCATGGACTATGACTGCATCATATTTCTACTTGCTTTGGAGTGACCTGCATACAGGTGTATTGTGGCAGCCTACAGGCAGCTTACTGTACCCTTTCCCTTGTTCAGTCTGGAGTGCGGGACAGCAGTGTGTCTGACTATGGAGTCACCTATTACAACTGTATCAGGAATGTTGTTTCTCCTTCTGGCCTGTGACTGTTTGGCACACCAGCTTTGTGTACTATGTGTTGCATGTGCTATGTTTGGAGGTTGTTTGATTGGGTGTCTGCTTTAGAGGCCTCTGTTGGTGTGCTGTGTTTGTAATTTGTGCCTCTGGGAATGTTTTTTGTGTTTATGTGTTTGGTTTGCAGTTGTGATAGGTCTATGTGGGACTGTGTTTGTGGTGTGTGTGGTTACCTTCTCCTCCTGACTAGTTTTGGGAGTACTGAGTTGAGAGAGCTCAGCCTCCAGTTTGGATAGATGGTTGCATCTCTCACATATATTTGTATTTCTTGGGGTTGTCTGTGTAATTGGGGCAGGTGTAACATTGCCTCAGGATTCACAGATTCAACTTGTTGTGGCTGGCCTTAGTGGATTGTATGTGTGGACAGATTTTATTGCCATACTACTGATCAGTGATTACTTCATTGTTTATGTTTGCTCTATCATGTAGTAGCTTCCTCATTCTCTTGCATGGTTTGGTTATGGCTGGTGTCCACCATGCCAGATGCCTGCGTGTATGGCATTGTATCTTGTTTTAATTTAGGATTGCATAATCCAAGCATTCCTGGCAGTGTTCATGGAATGGCTGTATTACAGGTTCTGAGGTGTGGCCCATATTTTGCACCTGCACAGGACCTTTAATGGATTCCACATCAGTTTGGAGGAGTGCAAATATTGCTTTACACATGTTTTCCACTGTGGTTTTCTGGCCAGGGACTGTGGTCAGGATTTGTATATCCAGTGTGATTACTCTATGGTCTGGTTTTACCAGTGAGCAATACACTTCTCATCTTGCCATCCAGTACCCATGTTGCTGATTATCACATCCAGTATGCTTACCCCTCTTGTGGGAGTGATAGATTGTTCCTGGGCCTTTTGGTTTATGGATTCTATGAACTTTTGTCCTACACTGTTGGAGCTAGTATAATGCTCCCAGTCTATGTCTGGGTATTTTCAGTCACCCAATATAATGTGGTTTTGAGGACTTGATATATTCATGTATTCCAGCATAAGCCAGGTGCAGTTCTTGGTGTTGGGACAGTAGTCTGTAGCAGGCTATAAACTGGGGGGCAGTTTTAGCCACTGTTACTTGACCATGGCTAGTCCATGCTGCTTTTTGTTGTGGTACCAACATGGGGGTGTGGTTATCCTTGACAATTCTTGCTAGTCACCCTCCTTTTGCAGCTTGTTTCATGTTTTGAGGCTGTACAGCACAGTATGAGGTGTAACCTTGTAGTGTTAGGGTGCTGTTGTGAGCCTTGACTCAGTTTTCTGTTACAGCGCAGATATCAACATTCTCAATACTGGGTGAGTTTAGACTGCATGCATCTTACTGTTTCGACTTATCCCTTATCTTATTCTTATCCCTTCTGATACCTATGGAGATAGGTTTGTGTTTTGAGCCTTACCTATTCAGGGCACACTGTGGGTAACAACAGCCTTTGCCAGTATCCATACGGCCTGCACTGATAGGTGCATGCCAGTCCTAGCAGGTGGTGCATCATGTCATGCTCAGCATGTCATCCCAGACTGGCACACATTGGATCCCCTTTGATTAACTGTGATACTTCAGTCAATTATTGCACTTGATCATCTCATTGTCATGTTGTGGCATGATGCTTGGTGAGGGTAGGATGTTAGTCAGGGTTCTCAGGTGGGCATATAGTACATGGTGTTACATTACTTAACACATAGCATTCATGCCTCAGGTGGTGCTGCAGGGCTGCCTCTGTTGGATGTGCATATTACACTTCCCTGTACATGTTTGAGAGCAGGTTGTGTCATGTTAGGCATCCCTGTTACTATATGAGTGAGTCAGAGAGAGGTATCATTCCCAGGGTTCCTACTGAGCCAGTGTATGTGCTATGCATTGCCTCTTTGCCAAGGCCAGGGCATACTGGGCATGCCTCCTTCTGCCTACTGGGGCAGGCTCAGGTTGTTCCTCCTCCGAGTCACGCTCTGCCTGTGATGGCCTTGGCAATGGTGGGGGGCTGTTTGGCCCGGCCCTATGCTGGTCCTGCTGCAGCTGTTTTCGCAAGATCATATTATGTAGCATAGCACATGCCATGACAATTTGGGTACATGTAGTTGGTGTGTACTGCAAGGCTCCACCAGATGTGTCCAGACACCAGAACCGTGACTTGAGCAGCCCAAACACACGCTCTATTACATTACATGTTTGTGCGTGTGCCTCATTATGGCGTTCCTGTTCAGGTGTGTGTGCGTTTCTGATCGGTGTCATCAGCCACGGCTCCAGTGCATAACCTGCATCCCCCACTAGGTGTCCATGCGGGATGTCCCCATTGGCAAATGTCTGGTACAGCTGCGTCAAATGCCAGATGTGGGAATCATGGTAGCTCCCAGGACAGCCAGCACACACATTCATTATTATGCCCTGGGCATCACACACGACCTGGCAGTTGATGGAGAGGAAGCCCTTGCGGTTGATGTATGCCCTACCCCGCTCACCGGCTGGTGCTTTGATGCATATGTGCGTGCAGTCTATTGCACCCACTACCTCAGGGTATTCCGCTATTTGCTGGAAGAGACGCATATTGCTGGCCAATACCTCACGGGCATTGGGGAAATATACATGATCACTGACATGTGCTGACATGGCATCCAGGAACTGGTGCAGTACCCTGGAAGCTGATGCCTGTGATATCCCCATCATATCACCAGTTGGTCTCTGGAAGGTACCTGTTGCTAGTATTCTTAGGCCAACACATACCTTGGTTTCCACTGGGATGGGTTCCCCTCTGTTGGTTCTGTGTGTGAGGCGTGGCCTGCACAGCTCCACTATTTGCTGCAGGAGGTCTCTGTCCACTCTATAGCACTCTACTATCTCCAGCTCATGTAACCCGTGGTAGGTGACCCTGGGCCTGTACACTCTTCTCAGTCTCCTCACTGTGGGTTGTCTGGCACCATCTGCATTGTCACCACCCTCAGCAAGTCGCCTATGTCTCATTATGACAGCTATGGTAGCCCCTAACATTTCTGCTCTGAGTTCAGCTTTTTCAGTTTTCACTTCTGATAACTTAACACCTGTCTTGCATTGTCTCTTGAGAGAAACATCCTGCACTGCTGTTTGCAGAGTTTTAAGTGCTGGGCTGGGCTACTATTCTGCCTGTGTAATTGCCTGCGTCTAATTGTTTTCACCTGCTAGCTCCAGCAGTATTCCCTGCTAGCTTCCTACTAAATCTGTTGCTTCCATTTTCCTTTCTGTTTCCTCAGGGAGGAGCCGTGTGCAAACCAGCAGAAACACGCTCACAGTGGCTTACACGCGCGCACACATGCTTACACAGTTCAGAATCTGCTTATTCGGATTAAAATGCGTGCACACCCATGCAAACAGTGTTAAACATCTCCCAACACACTCCCACATGCTCAGTCTGCCTTACACGCGCGCACACTGCCTTACTCGTGCTTCATGGCGCGCACACGTGCACATGCACACCCAGCAAGAAACTTTGGTGTAGGCAACAGTGTACACCTTCCATTTCTTGACTTTCTCATGCTTATTTAGTGGCACACCTCTTTCCATGATATCTGTCTGACATCTGTCATGTAACTCTGACCTCCAATGAACTGCATTTCTTTCTACCATTCCCCCCTGTGATGTCACCTATCTCCTACTCTGTTCCTCCCCCTTCTGTAACTCTTACACTACTCAGACTGTGCTCATTTGCTATGTGACAGTGGAATTCAGTATCCTAACACTCATTTGCATCAGATTGCCTACTAATGCTTAGTTACATCTCTTAGACTCGGCTTCCCCCCTTAGCAACCACTACACGGTGGCCATGTTGGTTTTGGTCTGCTGGTCCCCGCATTGACATTCCATGTATTACATAAAACCCACATTTGTGGGTTTATAACCTTCGTTTTTATGTTTTATACAGTGCAGCCCGTTTGCGCGGGGCTGCGCTGGGTTTAAACATCGGCAATCGCCGAAAAAAAAATTATATTTTTAATATATTTGCATCAGGTTACTTTGCCAATGGCCACATATTTGGCCATTGGCATGCTGCCTGACACATATGCATCCTTTATTTGGAGCTGACATGGCTCCATTGCAGTTTTTGCAGAAACGTACTCAGTTATCAACTGAGTACATTTCTGCAGCTAAAACGGCTCTTACACGGGCTGTTCTAGGCTTCCTGGATCGCTAATCATCCTCATTTGCATGCTATTCGGTTGCAAGTGAGGTGATTAGTTTATCCACGCCCACTCCGTGTAAGAGCCGTTTTAGCTTGTCTCTTACAGGGACTTTGGGCTGTTCCTGGATCGCGAAGGCAGCATGGAGTCTTACACTACTCTTAGACTCCGTGCAAGCCTTCGTGAATCCAGCCCGTCATTAGCAATATAGTTAAAAATGCACATTTTCCTTGTGTTTGTATTTCTTTTCCCCCACCTTCTTTATTGCTATCTTTCCTCTTACAAACACAATTAATTTATTATTTTCTTTCTCTCCATTTCTTTTACTATTATATGCAGCAGCAGCATCAATCTTCACCAGCCCACTTGTGAGGAATGTTAGCCCTTCCCCCAGATGGTGGCAACAGCAGCACTACGACCAGAGTAACCACTCAGCACATCTTGGTCCCAGCTTACCAGAGTTGCCTCCACACCTCCAGCCCTACTTGTGCCACACGTGCCAGGTAACCCTGCATTCGAAGTTGGTACATTTGTATCCACCAGTAACAGTGCAAGTGTCAGTGATGCTTTTTTCACCCATTGGCAGCTGGCTGAGCTTGTGGGGGATATAACTGAAAGAAAGTTGGATGCCTGCATTGGACACTGGAGACCATGCACCTGTGAATCATTGAAATACACACCTGATCAACACTGCTTCCACAACCTGAGTCAGGGTCCAATGGTGACAGTACCCTGGGTGATAAGTCATCTCCCATGGGCTATTAGCTGGCAAAGACTGCAGCTGTGAACACCTGATCCTATCCCCAAACAGGTATTCCCCTCCCGTTTGTGGTTATGTCCACCTCTATCGGTATTACAATCTTCTCCTCTCCTTACATTTGTCTTCCTCTATTTGTCTGATATCCTCTTCACCACTATGCCCCCCAGTGCATTATTCCACACCCTGTCAGTCATGTCTGTCTTTTCCTGCTAATTAACCTAATCCTTTTTACACCCTCTTAATTTTTTTACCTCCTCCCACAACTTAAACCTCTACATAAAAAAGAAAAAGTTCCAGTTCAACAACAACAACAAAAATGATTTGCCTCCTATCCGGCCTTTATTTTGTTCATTACTTATTTTCATCACCTTTTTGCTACCGTCTGCTTGCTTTCCTACTTGTATTGGCCTCAGCTGCTGTCAGTCACGCAAGTGATCTGCTCATCACTGAGCAACAATTTGTCAATTATGAAAAAGGGTAAAATTGATGCCATTATTGCCCGACTGCTTCCATGACTCAGTTTCATCATAAGGTGATTTGTAGAGTGCCAGTGGACTGAGTGGTGCTCAAATGTATAACATTCACTTGATACGTGCTTCCCTTACAGCCGCCTTTTTGGATGCTTCTCTGACTCACTATGTACATGCACTGTTCATCTTACACATTTTCTTTCAACTTTAAGCCTGTGAATTTGTAACAATCACTTCATAGGTTCATAGGTTGGTACTAGGTTATCAGCCCTAGGGCCTATACAGGCCTAGCCATAACAATTCCCTGGCTATTTCTTCCCACACTATTTACTTCCCTGGACCCCTGTCTAGCAGGGTGACTGATGTGATCCCCGGGGTGAATTTCCTTTCTCCCATCCAATCGTTAAGGTTCCTTTTGAAGAGGGGCAAAGAGGCACTCTGCTTGACATGTATGGGCATTCTATTCCAGAGTCTGGGGAGTCTCTGGGTCAGGAACCTATCCCTCCAGCATGTTTTGTTTATTGTGATGACAAGGTTTACATCCCAGGAGCGTGTGGCTCTGAGGGATTGGGATTTCTTTAAGTGTAGCATGTCAAACAGCTCTGGGTTTGACATGGCCTTGTATGTTAAGCAGAGATCGCCTCTGAGTAGACGATATGCAACAGAGTATAGCTGGAGTTTTTTAAGGCGGTCCACATAGGGCATCTGCTTTAGGCCTGTGATTCTTTTAGTGAGGTATTTCTGCAGCCTTTCCAGTTGTAGCAGATGTCTTGGGAGGTACATACCAAATGGGGCGTTGTATTCTATAATGGGTCTAATGAGGGATGAGTACAGTGGGACAATGACCTCCTTTTTTCTGGATGAAAAGCCCTTAGTGATGAGGTTTGCCACATAGAAGGATTTCCTGACTGTTGTGGCGATGTGGTTATTGAAGGTGTGTCCCTAAGTCTCTTATCACACTTTTGGTGTTTAGTGTATTGCCACCTATGTGGTAATTCATGTGTACATGTTTTTTTCCAAAGGGGATAACTATACATTTCTTGGCATTGAGCTTGAGCCCATGGCTCTGGCACCAAGCATCTGTTTCTGTAAGGCCATTTTGTAGAGTACCCACATAATTTGGGCATTCAATAATGGCTCCCAGTTTGCAGTCATCTGCGAACTTTGTTAGCCAGAGTCCCTTAGTGTTGACCTGTACTTCAGAGAAGTAGATGCCAAACAAGAGTGGTCCCAGGACTAAACCCTGAGGTACTTCACTTGTCACTTGTCTGGAGCTGGATTTGGAGTCGGCTACTTTTACAGCGTGGGTTCTATCAGTAAGCCAGTTAGCATCCCATTAGATGATATAGGGATTAATGCCCAGCTTAGTAAGTTTATCTATGATTCCAGAGTGGGGGATGGTGTCAAAGGCCTTAGCAAGGTCTAGATAGGCTGTGTGGATCACCTTACCCTTGTCCATGGCTCTGGAGATTGATTTGAAGAAGTCAGTCAGGTTCAGGAGACAAGATCGGCCCTTCACGAACCCAAACTGGGTGTGGTCCAGTGTTTGAAGGTTGCCAATGTCTTTGTTTATAAGTTGCATGATAATATGCTCCATGGCCTTGCAGATAAGGCTCGTCAGACTGATGGGACGGTAGTTTCCGGGATCCAAGGTGGATCCCCCCTTGTGGAGTGGGATAACTGTAGCTCTGCGCCACTCAGTGGGCAAGAAACCTGAGGTGAGGCTATGATTAAACATGACACTTAGGTGAGGTGTCAGTTCATATTGTAGTTCATGTAGTACACAGCCCAGGATGTCATCTGGACCCATGGATGCTGTATTCTTAGCTTTAGAGAGTGCATTTTTACCTGTGTGGCCATTATTACCGGAATATGGCAATCTTCCGGTATTGAGATGGGTCATTTAGGAGGTGAAGTTGGCACTGAATCGATCTGCCAGGATATTAGCAATATCCTTGGGATCAGTGTATTTAATGCCATTCTGTTTTAGCTCAGAGCAGATCTGAGCATTGCCATTTAGATTCTTGACATAGTTATAGAATGCCTTGTGTTTGTCTTTGGAATCTTTGGCAATTTTATTTTCGTAACTAGCTTTGGAGGATTTTATGAGGGATGTCAGTTTCTTACTGAGGCCTGTAAGGGAGTTTTTTGCATCCTGGGAATTTCCTCTTTTCTCCAGCAGTTTCTTTCTTTTGTTGCAAAGTTTGTTTATGGCAGGGGACTACCAGATTGGCTTCCTTTTTTTGGATGAGAGCATCTTGGTTCTATTTGGGATGGCACGATTCATGCATGAGTGAATGTGCTTGTACAGTGCCTTAGTGTAGGATTCATCAGTTGAACTTTCAGTTCCCGTCTGCATGGGTGTCATGAAGTTTGTCATTTCTGACTTGAGTAGCCTGAAGTTAGCTTTGGAGAAGTTTTTTATGGAGGTTTCCTTACTGGGGTGTGGGGGTGGAATGTGGATGTTAAGGGTGATTAGCTTATGGTCAGACCTGACTAAGGAGGGGGTGACCATAGGTGTGGAGCATCGATTTCCCATGTTGGTAATGACCAGGTCTAGGATACTGGAGCCCGTGGTGGGACTATGGATTAGCTGACCCAGGGCATTGGAATTTATGAATTCCAAGAACTGTTGGGCAAAGTTGTTGGTACATGAGTAGATTCCCCATTTAATGGCAGGGTAGTTAAAATCACCCAGTATTAGGGTGTTTGATTCTATCTTAATATTTTCCAGTATGTTTAGAAAGGTGTTGTGATAATCTTGTGGTATGGTGGGGGATCTGTAGCAAGCTACAATTTGGATTGCAGTCTTACCTAGGGTTAGTTGCACCTGGAGAATTTCAGACACATTGTGTTGGGCAACTAGCCTGGTGGTGTGAGTATCCTTGGTGAATATTGACACTCCTCCACCTTTAGTGTTTTGGTCCTGGTTTGGTGGCTGAAAAGTGGGGTAAGAGTTGTAGCCTGGTATTGCAGGGGTGCTCTCTGGAGCCTTGAACCAGGTCTCATTTACTGCACAGATATCAATGTTCTCCATTTTTAGGAGTGCCTCGAGAGAGTGCATTTTGAGGTTTAGACTTCTAGCATTGAGTAGCATTACCTTCAGATTTTGCATGCTTGTACCTGTTACGGCAGTGGTTTTGTCCTTTGAACTTTGCCATAAAAAGGCACTATAGGGCTGGCAAGAGCCTTAGCCAGTAACCTGAATCCCAGGGGCGTGAGCTTCCCTGACACCCTTCTGTTTGCATCTTTCTATGGGTCACCTTGTAAAGAAATCGTTTGGGAGAGTGGAACTGAAAAGAGTACATGGTTTAAATTTCTTCAGGGTTCAAGAAGTGTTTTATTTATGACATGTGCATCATAGTGCAAATTGCAAAAATCAAGATGTTATGATGTCAGTATGTGTGTAGGATGGCAAACAATGCTACTTTTCTCTACTGCAAGAATCCTGTAACTCTGATTCAAGTTTCCTAAGTTCAAGTAATTCATATTAATATATGTGTGTGCGTCTCATACCTCCTTTCTGTTTCACAGTCTTCTGAAGGCCTAATTTATCACCTCCCTTTTTCAGTCTTCTGTCCATTTGTTTGTTTGCTTCACTGGCCCTACAACTGTCACTACTATCCTTCCTAGGACATACTTCCCTACCGTCCTTCCTTCATTCCTTTCACAGGAAATTTCTGCGCATATCTGTATCCTTGTCTTACAATAACAGATCAGCACATCAGTATTACCATCTGTGCAAGTGGCTTAGTGCTGATTACCATAGATATTCATGCTCGATCAATGTTTACCAGAGCTCCTGATCATTTACAATGGCTGTGGATTGAATTAATATGATCTCTCTGTGGGAAAATCCTTTGGACCGAAACTGGCCTTGCCACATGTATTGTCAATGAGTATCAAGGCTCATCATGTATGCATTGTAAACAATGTTGACTAAGCCACAATCATTGAAAGTGAAATTTGTGAATCTCTGGGATAGTGTTGTCATGACTAAAACAACCAAGTCTGAGACAGTTGAAAGGAGGCACAAATCCTTAAAACAGTACAACAGTACCATATACTTCATAAACGAACAACTCTTCAGTCCGCCAATATAAACACATATGCTTTATTCAACGAACGACTCTTCAGTCCACCAATACAAAATACATTAACGCAATTCGACACACACTGTGTTTTCATTACAATAGACTTCTTCAGATGGAGACAAATGCATACCTGAACACACCCATCAATATATACTCTTAGGACTAATTACTACACTTAATTAAACTATTTAATTAGAATAATTAAAACTAGCTCTCTGAATATTTAAAAAAACAAAACGTTATGAAACACATACTTTGTTCCTAAACTTCCATTCATAAAATATATAGTATGATAACCTAAAACATGAATAAATAAATAATAAATATCATATAATTTAATCAATAAAATTCATATTTAGTGTTAAAGGTTTTCTTTCTTCTAATCTGTTAGCACCATCTACTGTCAGAAATTATAGTTGCACTGTCCTATGTTCCAAAATTAATAACATGGTATAAAATATATCATAACATTTAACAAATCTATACTTTTCATTCCTACAAATTATTTCATAAATATAATTCATGATTAAAACAAGGTTAACAATGATATTTAACATCCAGTTAAACAAAACATTAACATTAACAATGTATAAACAGGGACTATAGTTTTGCTAATCTCAACTTTAATACAGGTGCCAGTGAGATCGCATCATTTAGACCTGGAAATTTATTTGCTTTCAAGGAAAGTTGCCATAATAACTCTTTATATTCAATTGAGGTTTCCCATGGGCCACCCCTTACATCTTTATCCACCACATCCAATACAAAAAAGTTAAACTTTGCTTTGTGGCAGCTTAATTTATGCCTATATAGAGCATTATTTGTACATTTCGTTTTAATTTCGTAATAATGCTCATATATTCTATTTTTTAACTTTCTTTCTGACTTTCCCACATAAAATGCATCAGAGTGGCCACACAATCCTAAATACACAATTCCACTGGTGTCACAATTTGCAAAATGTTTACTCTGAATCAGTCTCTCCCTACTAGATATAAAAATAGTTTCCTTTTTACAAATATAAGGGCATTGGGAACACCTTCCACATTTATAGGTTCCTAATTTTCCTTCCCTAACTTTTTTCATCTCATATTTACCTTCTAACATAGTCTTTAAACTTTTACCTCTTCTATATGTGCATTTTAATGGTTCATCAAATATACATCTTAGGTCAGAAATTTCTCTAAACCTATTCCATTCTTCCTTCAAAATTTTCTTTATTTTAGGTGCATTACCATTAAAGTCCACTACAAAGTTGCTCAGTCCTTCATCCTTATTATTTTTACTCCTTTTATGTGTTATCTCATTCAAATCACCTCTTAAACCTAAAATAGGTTTGAATTTATCCTGTCTAGCTCCCTTTACCTCTTTCTCTGTCGTTTCTATAAGTTCTTTGGGGTAGCCTCTATCTTCAAACATAGTGCTCAAGTTGTCACATTCATCATCAAAATCACACTCTCTTGATGTCATGCGGCTTCCCCTCACAAATTGCCCTTTTACTATACCTTTTTTCTGGTAATAGGGGTGAGCACTATTAAAAGCCAAATATGAGTTTGAGAAAGTTTCCTTTCTAAAAATTTTTGAAAAAAAGCCATTGTCCCCTTTACCTATGGTGATATCCAAATAATTAAAAAAATTCCTATCAATTTTGTAAGTGAACTTTAAAAACTCTGTAGATTCTGAAATATGTTCAAAAAATTCCATGAATTCATCCTCTGGACCAGTCCATAAAAAGCACATATCATCCAGAAAATGCTTATAAAATTTCCAATATTGTGCATATTTTGAATTAATAATATATCTATCTTCCCAAACTGATAGGATAATATAGACATACGTAGGGGCGCATCTTGCCCCCATTGCAACACACTGAATTTGTTTGAAAAACTTTCCTTCATAATGAATAAAATTATTATTTAACACTAAATCCATCAACGTTAGAATAAGATAAAAATCATTATTAGGGAAATTACCATATTTTATCAAGGCTTCTTCAAACCACATCATCCCTTGTTCATGTGGTATAGATGAAAACAAATCCACTATGTCAATAGTTATAAAAATAATATTTTCATCATAAATATCTTGTGTTATATTTCACAACAAGTCCCAAGAATCTTTCACAATACCCTGTCCTCCTAATGATAAAGCCTTAAGTTTTACATCCAACCATTTTGCCAAGGGTGCGGTTATTGATCCCTCTGAAGTAACTATAGGTCTCATTGGGGGATTTTATGCATCTTTATGAATTTTGGGAACCCCAAAAATGGTGGGAACCTTGGGTTTTTCCACATGGAGGTATTTAAAAGTATCAACATCTATTGAACCTTCCAACAACAAGTCGTTTAGTACCACATATATTTTCCTATTACTTATATTAATTTCATTAATAGAGGCTCTAACATACTTGTCTGGGTTATCAAGAATTTCCATCATTTTAGCTTCATATACAATATGGTCCATAATAACGGATCCACCACCTTTATCTGGTTTCATAACCCTTATTGTGGTGTCTTCCCTTATATCTCTTAATAAACTATTTTCCTCCTTGGTAAGGTTATATATAATTCTATTCTTAGAAAGTTCAATTCTGAGTTTATTCTCCATTAAAACCTCAAATTTTTTTAGTTGTGGGTGTAAAGGTGGGTTATACATACTCTTTCTTCTCAACACTTCAACATTCCTGACTAGTATTATTTTGTCCGTGGAATAATAATTCCAAATTGTTCTTCCTTAAAAATAACTTAAGGTCTATAAGCATCTTGCTAATGTCAGCCTTCGTATTGGGGACAAATTTGAAACCTTTTGATAGGAGAGAAAAAATATATTTCATTCAATTCATTACTACTATAATTATATATAGTATAACCTTTGTATTTATTAATGCAACCTTACGAAACTATAAAGTCAACATTGTTTGATGCTTCTGATGTATGATCCCTTACCCATTCCACTGCTGGAATTTTTTGTTGTTGCTGCTTTTGTTGCCCCTCACACCCATATAACCCCCATAGTTGTAGTTTTTTTGATACTGGTAGTTTTTTATTCTCTCCGATCTTCTTAAAGGGGGGTATTCGAACACATCATTAAAATCACCTAACTCTTCTCTTCTATACGTCACTTGTTCAAAAGGTTCGCTCGCTCGCCTATCATTATCAAATCTGTCCTGTTTCGTATTGAAAATATATCTAGGTTTAGGATAACTAACTTTGTCCTTATATTCTCTAATATCTCTTTCTAATTTCCTACTCTTCCTAACATATACATTTTTTATATTATTTGCGATCTTGTGTAGTATTTCATAATACTGTCTCTGTCCTTCGTCCACAGAAAATAGTATATCATCTGTGATTTTTTGATTAATAACTTCAATTTTACTAAATAAAACTTTCATTTCTCTATAATTTTCTCTTATAATCGCTTTTAGTATTTCAAAACCACAATTATCAAATATATCTAACAGTTCATAATGAAATACACTACCCTCCTTCACTTTATTAGGATATCTAAAAACTCTTAAACCTTTAGGTACAATTTTTAATTGCAAACACTCTTTAAGGTATGCATTCTCCATTTCAAGATTTTTGTATTTAAAAATCATGTATGCATTGTAAACAATGTTGACTTAGCCACAATCATTGAAAGTGAAATTTGTGAATCTCTGGGATAGTGTTGTCATGACTTTAGTGCAGAAAAATGCATGCATTTCTGTTTAAAATAGATTAATATTCAATATGTATCTGTTTCTATTGCTGTAATGCCACAAACAATGTATAATAGTGTTTTATGGATAACTGTAACAACATAATTTTAAAAACATTCATGAAAATATTTCAAACATTTTGAGGGGGCAGTGATTATCAGCTGAGGTCAAAAGTTTGTTCTTCTAACTCAGCCTCAAATTAAGAGCTGAGACAGCTATTGGCATAGTTTTCCTGACAATTCTCTGCAGTAAAGGAGTTAAATCACCTTTTCCGCCGTAGCAGAAGGAGAGTAATATAATGCAGACTTAAAAATGAAAAGCTATCTAGTAACTCTGCCTACAAAAAGGGCGCACTGCAAAAGAATAGTTCACAACGTAACTCTTTGCACACAGTTTGTTATACACTTGGTCTACCTCAGCCATCTACTTTATGAAGCTAACAGTTCAGTTGCTAAGCAGCTCAGTATTAAAGGAAAAAATGAGTGCTTTTGAAAACTATATTTTTCCTGTAAAAAAAAAAAAAAAAATATATATATATATATATATATATATATATATATATATATATATATATCATGGGAGTTTGCAGCAAATGTTTTTTAGTCTCTACAAAGGACTTTAGCATAGATAAAAAAAAAATTGTGGTAAATTTGGTTTTAACTAAAAGTGTTCTTTCTGCTCAGTCTACACTGCAGACCAGTCACAAAGCACACATAGGAGATCATCGCAATGTTTTCCTCTTGGAGGAGAAAATTAAATTATCAATGGTTGTTAACACATAACAGTACTTCTGTAGCATAACAATTTAAGAAGAGTTGCCTGATGCAGTTTTGAAAAGCAAAGAATTCACAATTTTGTCATCAAATAATACCAGTGTTTGTTATAATGTACATAATGTCTGTCAACCCTTGTCAAAAGGCTGGTAACACATTATTTGATGAGTTCCATTTGTTTTAGCATATAATTGTATTTCATTTTGGTTGCCTGTCTCAGATTTTTTTTAAGTCTTCTCCCACCTACATCTAAACATCAGAGAAGATAATCTTGAGTTTGTTTTCTAATCTTCAACTCTTTGCTCAAATGAACATATTCAGAAATGTTTGCTGTCAAGATAATTCAGTCTGGATTGACAGGAATGCCCCTGCCTTCTGTTGTGAATGTAATCACACAGTAAAATTAAAAAAAAATAGTACTGACTGAAGAAGTCAGTGGTGGAGGAAAAGCAACAAACAAGATTGATATGCAGTGATTTGAAATACTTTCCATAAATAAAAGATGCCTTGATAATTAACTTACCAGCTTGAAAATGACAAAATGACTGCCCTCTGTAGCAGATATTTTTATTAACATTTTGCACCCCCTCAATTTTCTGCATCTTCT
The DNA here is from genome assembly GCF_019279795.1 of Protopterus annectens. Taxonomy (NCBI): domain Eukaryota; kingdom Metazoa; phylum Chordata; order Ceratodontiformes; family Protopteridae; genus Protopterus; species Protopterus annectens. Next base: position 1,737,265,755 of record NC_056741.1, on the reverse strand, counting down.
GGCTGTCAGTCATGTTACACGTACAAATGTTTTCTGGCATCATATAAATTGGTGTCTACTGCTATGACATTCCAAAGCTCAAATGATTATTCAAGCAGTATGGCTCTTGCTATTACTTATACTGAGTTTCAGTTGTGCATCAAAATCTGTATGAGGCTATGTGGCAGATGATGGATTTAATGAGCCTTTATAGAGGCAGCATCAAATGCAGAGTTTAGACTTTGACAATTGTTAGCTGCTTTTTTGAAACATATTATGGCCTGAAATAAGGAGCTTCCTTTTATTGTTTTGATATCATGGTATTTATTACAATTTACGGCTGGTAAAGCAGGGGCAGTGAGAAGAACTATGGAAAAACAAAAGCAACAGCAAAATTCATACAGGTTCAGCCACCAACTAATCAAACGGAACAGTTTTTCATTGATCAGCTGGAAAACTATGCGATAAAGGATATTTCATATCTCTGTGTGTGTGTCTGAATACGTACATGTGTGTGTGTGTGTGTGTGTGTGTGTGTGTGTGTGTGTGTATATATATATATATATATATATATATATATATATATATAAATGTGTGTATGTATATTTGGAGAGAGAGATGCAAATATAACTATATATCTATATCTATATCTATAGATTCATAGGAGATTATTGACTAACAGCTCAAGAGCCCTTACAAGCCTAGCTATTATTATTTGTATTTTACTTGATTTTTGATCCCTTACAGCTAGAGGGTGCTTAGATTTGTGCGTATGACTGAGTATTTTACAAACTGCCCCTGTCCTTAAGGGACATGGGTGCCACCCCAGGATTGAATTCATGATTCTCATCCATTGATCCAAACTGCATTTGAAGAGGGTCAGAGAAGGGTTCTGCTTTATGTGACTAGGAAGCCTGTTCAAGAGAAGAGGTAATCTCTGAGATGCATAGCTGTCTCTCCAGCATGTTTTGTTCATGTCACAAACTAGGATTATATCACTGGAATAAGAAAACTCATGCAGTTTGTCTTGCAAATGTGTATTTCTGTCAGGGATGGTTATAAGAGTGCCTTGTAGGTTAGGTATAGATCTCCCATTACTAGTCAGTAGGAGACAGAATAAAGGGATAGGGGTTTGGTTAATCTGCATAGAACATGTTGTTTACACCCTGTATTTTTTTTTTTTTTTTAAGGAACCGCTGATGCTGCTCCACTTATTGCAAGTGCCTGATCAGGGACATGTCAAAAGGTTTAGTGTGCTTGATTATTGGTGTGATGAGGGCCGAGTATAGTAAGACTATAACTTCCTCGGATCTGGATGCCATGCCTTTTCTCATAAGCTATGCCACATAAAAGGACTTGCTCTCCACTGTGGACATATGGTGGAGAAAGCTCATGCTACTTTATATCTGTATACCTATATGTCTCACTGCTAGGTCTACTCATAGGGGTGTGCTATTAATGTTGTAATTTGCAGGAGTATTTGACTTCCCAAAGTGTATAATTATGCATTTTTTTGCATTTAATTTTAGGCCATGGTTTTGACACCAATCATTTCTCTGAGTCAGATCCCTCTGAATCATATCTACATCACTGGGAGACTCAGTATTGGCTCCCAACTCGCAGTCATCAGCAAACGTCATCAGCCAAAGGCTTTCTACATTTATCTTGACTTCAGAGAAGTATATTCCAAACAGGAGAGGCCCCAGCACTCAGTCTTGTGGTACACCACTAGTAACTGGCCTCTTGCAGGATCTGGATTCTCTCACTCTAACAACATTTGTCCTGTCCATGAGCAAATGCAGACAAAGTAAAAAATAATGGGGGAAAAGCCCCCCAAATAGGGGCAAATTTGAAATATTGCTCTCATAAACTTAGAAAGTTGCTGGAATAAAAGGTGCTGTGTAGACATGCATTTTTCTGATGGATATGAAGTTTGAAACTCAAAAGCATGTTATTATTTGGTGAATTCAGTTCTCACTGATATGTCACAGAAATCCAGAAAACCATAAATTTTGTGAGGAACAGATCACAAATATGAGGCAAAGAACTGGACATTATGTCAAAATCTAGACAGTTGAGAGGTATGCCCATGGGCCATTTGGCTATCCATCTTTTGAGGAAGGGATTTAAGCCCGGTTTTCATAAGATCATAGGATCATAGGTTACTAGGCTAATGGCCCTGGTGCCCTTACTAGCCTAGCCGAGAGTTTATCCCCAAAAAGAAACCTCAGTCAGCAGCTGTTGCCCCTGTCAATGAGAGACACACATGGAACCCCTGTGACAAATTTGTGGTTTCCCATCCACTCATCAAGATTGTGCTTGAAGATGGTTAGCGAGGTACTCTGTTTGACATATAGGGGAAGTATACTTCAGAGACGGGGCAGCCTCTGGGAGACAAACCTATATCTCCAGTAGGCTTTGTTGATGTCACTAATTAGATTCAGGCCTTTCAAGTGGGTAATGTGTGAGGCGATAGACTTATGGATATGGAGCATCTCTAGTAGTGCAGTTTCTGAAATTGCCTTATAGGCAAGACACAGATCACCTCTGAGCAATACCGAGTAGAGTGATAGTGATTTGAACCTGTCCACATAGGACAGGTGTTGGAGGCCATGGATTCTCTTTGTGAGTTATTTCTGTGGCCTTTCCAGTTGGTGCAGATGCTTGGAGAGGTACATACCCAATGGGGAGTTATACTTAATTATTGGTCTAATGAGGGAGGAGTATACAAAGGAAATAATTCTGGATGCAATCCCTTTACTTATGAGATGAACCAAGTAGAAGGCTTTTCTGATCACTGCTGCCACATGATGGTTGAATGCGAGATTGTTGCCAACCCGAGTACCCAGGTCTCTCACCACAGGTTGTGTATTTAGGGGGTTGCCATTGCTGTGGTAATCAGTAGGGGTGATGTTTTTGCAGAATGGTATGATGATATATATTATTTTGCATTTAGTTTGCATTTAGCTTGAGGCCATGAGTTTGACACCAGTCATTAGTTGCTGTGAGATCATCTTGCAGTATGTTAACATCATTTGGGGAGTCATTGACAGACAGCACCCAACCTAGAGTCATCCACAGCACCCAACTTACAGTCATTCCCAACCAGGTCAGCCACAGGCTTTTTGCCTCTGCCTGGACATCTGAGAAGTAGATGCCAGTAGGTGTCCCAGGATGGATCCATGGAGAACTCCACTAGTGACAGGTCTACTATCGGAGGTGAAGGCACCTATTTTGACCTTGAAGTTACTGTTGATGATCCAGTTGGTTATGCCAAGCTGTGTTAGCTTTTCAGTGATGACCGAGTGGGGGATTTTGTCAAAAGCCTTGGCCAAATCAAGGTAAGCTGTATATACTGACTTTCCCTTATCCAGGGCCTTGGTGACAGTCTCAAAGAAGTCAACCAGGTTCAACAGGCAAGATCTGCCCTTGACGCATCCAAACTGGATGGGGCAAGTGCTTGGAGATTACCTGTGTCATTGTTTATGAGATCCACAATAATACACTCCATGGCTTTACAGATCAGATTTGTCAAGCTAATGTGGCAATAGTTTTCAATAGTTTCCAGGGTCAGTAGTGGCACCACCTTTGTGCAAGGGGATGACAATGGCAGTTCTCCACTCTGCTGGAACAAAGCCTGTACTTAGGCTGTGGTTGAATAGGGTGCTCAATGATGAAGCCAGTTCTTGCTGCTGGAGATGGCACAAAATACAGCCTGGGAACCTATTGGGTCCCATGGAAGCTGTGTTCTTTCCCTTAGATAGGGCCTTTAACACTTGATCTATGGAGATGTGAGGTGCGGAACAAGTATCAGGGATGTTGAAAGGGCCATTTGGGTGGAGGACAGGGGGGTGAAGTTTGCACTGAACCTATTTGCTCACAAGTTATAAGTGATACAGTTAAGTACTAATTCGGAGCAAACCTGGGCTTTGCCATGGAGGTTCCTGACGTAACTGAAGAAGGCTTTGTGGTTTCCCTTTGTTTTAGAGGCCAGTTTCAATTCATAATCGGCTTTGGAATTTTTATCTCGTGATCTAATTTGCTTGTTGAGGCTAAGGAGGGAGTTTTTCCAATTTGGAATTTGTTTTTTTTTTTTACCCTTGGGCAACAGTTTCTTCCATTTGTAAAGCCTGCTGATAGAGGATGTCTACCAAACAGGTTTGTATTTCCTTGAGGAGCAGGTTTTAGCTCTGTTGGTTATGGCTGATTCCATGCAGTTGTGCAGGTGCTTGCATACTGCATTGGCATACTATTCAGCATAGCTGTCTGCATCCTCTGAGAGAGCTGGTGGTGTGAAGCTACAGATACCCTCCCGTAGGAGGTTGAAGTCAGCTTTTGAGAAGCTTTTTAGCTTGTGGTTGTGATAGAAACATTAAATGAAACAGTCCGATGATATGATCTCACCAGGGAAGAACATATTATGGGAGTGGTGCAGCAGTCACCCATGTTGGTGAGAATCATGTCCTCAATGTTATCTCTCATTGTGGGTGATGAGACAAGCTGGACTAGTGAGCTAGAACTGATGACGTCAAGTAATCTTTGAGTGAATGCATTAGTCCAGGAATAGCTCACCCAGTCTATGGTGGGGTAGTTGAAGTCAGCAAGGATCAGGGTAGTAGGGGGTACCTTGATGGAGCCAAGTAGATCCAGGTAAGAGGAGTGGGTCCTGAGTCATGAAGAGGAGTCTCTAGCTGGCTATAACTTGGATGGCTGTCTTGCCAACTGTCAGTTGCACTTGGAGCAGTTCCAGTGCATCATGCTGGCAAAGAAGTCTGGAGGTGAACCTGGTCCTTAATGAAGATAGAGACTCCACTTTCTGACCTCATTTTGGGGTCAGAATGTGTGGAATGAGGTATAGTCTGGTAAGGCAGGTGTGCTCTCCGCAGCCCTGAACCAAGTTTCTGTGACTGCACAGATATCAACATCTTCCAGTGCAAGCAGAGCTTCTAGTGAATGCATTTTCAGGTTAACGTTCCTAGCATTAAGCAGCATGACCTTCAATTTGCTTTTTGACAGTTTTTTGTGAGTTTATCTATAATACCAGAGTGGGGAATTGTGTCAAATGCCTTAACCAGGTCAAGGTAGGCTGTATGCACTGTTTTACCCTCATCCATGGTCCTATTGACTTTCTCACAAAAGTCCACCAGACTTTACAGGCATGACCTGCCCTTGATAAAGCTAATCTGGGTTGGGTCCCATGTCTGGAGATTTCCTATGTTGTTATTTATGAGCTGTAGAATTTTTTTTTTTCACGGTTTTATATTTGAGACTAGTTAAATTTATGGGTCTTTAATTTCCTAGGTCTGTTGATTGTTTTCCTTTTTGCAGAGGGATGACTGCTGCTGTCCTCCACTCTGCAGAAGCAAAGTTAATGTGTAGGTTGTGGTTAAATAGACATCAAATTGAATCTGACAGGTCATGTTTTAAGCTATTTAAGAAGCAGCCTGAGATATTGTCAGGACCCACTGGAGCTGTGTTTTTAGCTTTAGAGATCACAGTGATGACATGTTCTTTGGTAATTACTGGTAGAGGAATGGTGGAGGCTATTTCTTTGGGGTAACTGAAGGTGATGGGGAGGTGAAATTTGAGCTGAATTTATCAGGCAGCAGATTTGCTATATCTACTGTCCGGATATAGGTGATGCCATTTACAAGTAATTCCACACATTGTTGGATGTTGCCCTTCAGACCGTGGACAAAACTGAAAATGCCTTATGGTTATCCTTAGTTTGGGAGAGTATTTTTGCCTCAAAAGTCACTTTTGAAGACTTCACTAGTCCCTTTATTTGCTTGTTTACACTAATTGGGTAGTGTTTGCTCTGTTGTGCATGTTGTCTCTTACTTCTAGACAGGAATTTTTTCTTTTGTTGTATGACCTATTTATACTCAGGGTCCACCAGGGTGTCTTGTTTTTGAGGTTTGTCCTAGGCCAGGGGTCTGCAACCTTCTCTATCAAAAGAGCCATTTTGGCCATTCTCCTGCCAAATAAAATTTATCCATAACCACAAAACATATTTGACCCATAAAATGAAGATAACATAGCATATTAAGTTTTATATATATTTATTATACTGCATATAAAAGAACTACGTTTATAAGAAAAATATCTAAATCCGTCCCTATTTTTGTTCCTTTATTAAGATTTTTATTGGGATCGCTCTCGTGTGTGCATGTGTGTGTGTGTGTGTGTGTGTGTGTGTGTGTGTGTGTGTGTGTGTGTCTGTGTGTCATACCTTTCATCATCTTAGAGCAAGAAATCTGGAGAAAGCCATAAATAATGAGGAGACAAAGTGTTATTTGAGCACGTTTCTAAGTTTATAAGAGCAATATTTAAAATCTGTCCTTATTTTCCTTCCTTTGTTCCTCCTTTATTTGTTGCTCTGACCAGATTTCTTGTGGTAAGTGTTTCAGAGGTATGGTGGAGAGGTACGGAACCCTTTCAGGAGATGCTGATGCTGCCAAGGAATTGCTTGATCGGTGTGTGTGTGTGTGTGTGTGTGTGTGTGTGTGTGTGTGTGTGTGTGTGTGTGTGTGTGTTATGCGGTAGAGTGGCCATTAGTTTTCAAAGCTCAGGGTGCCATTACAGAGGGGTGAAAAAGCCGCATGCGGCTCCAGAGTCACAGGTTGCAGACCCCTGTCCTAGGCTTATTTCACTTTGGTAATGCCATTTCTATGCAATTATTTATATGGTCATACAGGACTTTTGTGTATGCTTTCATATAAGCTTCTGTGTGTCTAGGTTTGGGAGAGCTAGGAAATTAGCTACTATGCCATCATTTAGTAGGAGGTAGTTTGCCTTAGGAAAGTTCTTAAAGGTTCTGAGGTTAGGTAGGGGTTTCTAGGCTTATATTAATTTCAAGAGAAACCCGTTTGTGATCTGATCTAACCAGTGAGGACATTATACTTATGGGGGTGGGGGGCAACACTCTCCCATATTCATGAGTACCAGGTCTAGGATATGTGTACCCCTAGTAGGAGTACAGACTAGGTGCACCATGGCATTTGCATCAACAAAGTCTAGAAATCTTTGAGCCTGCATGTTAGTGGCCATGCATGCTTTGCAGTTAATGGAGGTGTAGTTGAAATCACCCATATGGTATTGGGCTGAATGGTAAGTGATTCTAGTAAATTCATGTATGAGGTATGGTTTTCCTGGTTCACCATGGAAAGCCTGTAACTAGCAAAGATATGGTAAGGGATTTTTTTCTGTAGTTAGTTGGACATGGAGTAGCTCAAATGTGTCATATTGTTTGAACAGTTTCATGTACAATGAGTGGTCTGATTGTGTGAAAGACATTACAGCCTTGCACTGCCAGAGTGCTTTCAGTGACTTTGAACCATGACTCATTAGCTGCACAGATGTCAGCATTCTCCAGGATAAGAAGTGGTACCAGGTAGTGTAGTTTTTTGTTGAGACTCCTAGCATTGAGCAGTAATACCTTTAGCTTATCATGAGTAGATTTTGCTATGTTGGAAGATTTATCTGTTTGGCAATGCTTAAAAGGCTCTATAGGGGTGGATAATGTTTTGGCCAATATCTGAGAGCCTTACAGAGAGAGGCGGTAAAAGCAACATAGGCTCATAGATTAGTACTTGGCTAACTGCCCTTGCAAGCCATTTTTAAGCCTAGCCAAGCATCCCTTGCGAGACTCAAATGCTGCATGTTGTATTTGCAAGGCAAACACTTTAACCATTAGGCCACCCTCCTGGACTGTCATTCATATTCTCCCAGGCTGAAACATATTTTACCCCCTTGGAGTGACACCAGTAGCTACGCCAATTACTAAAGTCAATAATTTTATGTTGGTATTGTGGCATCATCATTAGAGATGGTAAAATTTATTTATTTATTTTTATTTTTATTTATTTACATTTGTTGATCGGGAGTGTCAAAATTCTGCTCAATGCTTGGCTCATACCTATCTGCAACACAAATTCCAAGAGCTCAATCATGTCTCTCTTTATATAGTTTAAAGTGGTACATCTCAGGTCATTTATGCCAGTATAGGCTATGACTGAGTAATACAGGTACTTGTGGATTAGTGACATGAGCGTTTGTGTGATTTGGCAAATAAAGGCCCCTGATGGGTGACTAACTGTAACCATATCCTTATTCAGCCTGGTGAGAGGGACATCAGTGCATCTCACAATGGAGCCTATGACCAAAATATTGGGTTGCGTGGTGTTACGTATTATGGGCTCACTAGTTGAAACACTACATGGAGTGGTTTTATGTGTGAGTGCGGAGTTACTATAGACTGCATCTGGGAGGCCTGTGAGGTTTGAGTAAGTTACTTGTGAGTACGTCTGCATAAGTGGGTCTACATGTCTGGTCCTTAGTAGGTGTGGAGAGTGGTATGTGTGTGTCACTGACAACCTGTTTGGCAGTTATTTTTTCTGTATGTGAAAGTCTTGCCTCCAATGACATTGTGTAACTACATCTTTCACATTCTATATTTGTCTATTTCAGAATTAAGTGATTGTCAGTAAACATGAGGCACTAGCTACATTGCCTCAGGATACCCATATCCACCAAGCTGGATGCAGAGAAAGCAGGAAAGTGTCTATCCATGATTGCAAGTTCTTAATATGTGCTTTACAAGGGAAAAATATGGGGTGATTGCAATGGGGTAAAGGATGGGTACTTACATAGTGTAATCTGCAGCTAGCCTATGTGGAGGTGCTGCTCAATGTACAAACAAGTTACTCTTTGAGCAGCAATAGTTTTGAGTGTGTAATAACAATCTAAAGCTGACTAAATGCAGCAGTGCTGCTCAGTTTGCAAACCAGCTACTCCTTGAGTACAGCAGGACTATAGAAAGTATCAGTGGTAGTTCTTTTAGGGCACTTCTAGTGATTGCATATATACAGAGCAACATAACATGCTGCTACACAAAGCACAGTGTCATGCAAATGTGAGGCTTATATAGAAGCAGAAGAAAACAAATGTTGAACTAGGCAAGCCCACACATCAATTAGGTAAGCACACAATAATGTTTCCACCGGTAATTCTCAGCAAGCACAGATGGGTGAAATCTGCCCTCGTCTGCCAGAAGAGTAAAGATTTTAACCCTCTTAATGTAAAATGACTAGTTTGAAGTCCAGGTGTTAGGGAACCACAAAAAAGATGTCTAAAAGCACTAAAAACAGCAGATGCAATGCATTAAGAGCACTACAATAGCAAAACAGCAGTACTTAAATCAGAGGAAAATGCAAAAAATAACACAGAAATCTTTGAGAATACAATAAAAACAAGTAATACAATTGCAAAATAATTCTTAAATTCATTTTTCTTGCCAAGGATGGCTTCAGATACAAGTAAAAGCTCTCAAACTCTCTAGTGAAAATTCAACAATTTACTTACAGAAAATTAAGCTGATATAAGAAGCCAGACATAGAGACAGTACAGCTTATCCACAGTATATCATGTCAGTAAGTGAGCCAAAATGGATTAAATATTTATCTGTCTATCTATACACACACACACACACACATATCTCTTTCTGGACCACTATCTCAGTAAAGCATTATTACTGTGTATTTAGGTATATTGTGTAGGTTCACCCTAGGTGGGAAGGTTATGAAGTCAGACTTGACTAAATGACCAACAACAACAACGATATGTGTGTACATATTTTTTATGATTATATAAGCTAATCTCAAAATTTACAATTATTGAACCTATCTCAAAAAAGAAAAAAAATCAGAGATACATAATCCTTAACATTACAAGCAGCAATTTCACAAATTTCACTAACCCCTCCCCGCAACAAACAGCCAAACAAAACCAAAGAAAATATTTTATTGCAAGGGAACAACACCCCTCACCCCTGCATCACCTATTTTTATAAGCTAACTCTAATTCTCCTGGTCCTCACTCCAACCTTACATATTAGGATACTAAACACCCTTTTGCTAACAGTACCACTAAACAAGGTGCACAGACAAATGCACCACACACACATACACACACACACACACACACACACACACACACACACACGCACACGCACACGCACACACACACACACACACACACAAACAAAGACACTCACTGAACACATCCACTGCCTTCTTCAGTCCTTGCTCTGCAATTACCCTGAAAACTCTTATACACACATGCACACATACACTCAACCCCAATGCAGAAACATTTGCTACATACTAAAGTTTTGATATTAGTACACAATCTCACTTATCATACATGTGATGTTAGCACTTCAGCTACTGCTGTCTTTGACAATTCAGCCATTCAATTAATACTGGCAGCAAATACTATGTCAACAAGATGTTAAGTTAGACCAGATGAATTGCACCTATACGTGTGTGTGTGTGTGTGTGTGTGTGTGTGTGTGTGTGCGCGCATGCATGTGTGTGTGTCTCTCTATATACACATATATATATATATATATATATATATATATATATATATATATATATATATATATACATATATATATTTTTTAACTCACTTGTATCTACATATATATATATAAATATATATATATATATATATGTATATATATATATATATATATATATATATATATATATATATATATATATATATATATATATGTATATATATAAGTATGTATATATATATATATATATATATATATATATATATATATATAGAGAGAGAGAGAGAGAGAATATCTGTACATATTTATATATGTGTTTGTGCTGCCATGTGTCTTTATGCATGTTGGTATGAATTTAATGCATTAATATTAGTTAGTATGCAGTCTGTCTAAACTTCACCGGGAATTATGTTTTATTGAAAAATTAATAATTTGATATCATAGTAACTCTTCTTACTGTGGGTTTGATATGCAATTTGTTCTGTTATTGTGATACTATGTCCTCTGTGCTATCAGTTAACTACATTCTAGCATGATACAATGTAAGGTTATGTTCTGTACAATTCAGTTTTATGAGAATTTAGCAAGTTTTATTACTACTATTACTGAATCGCCTCACAGTAAGATGTTGTCCTGTTCGATTCTCAGCTAGAGTGTCTTCTGTGTGGAGACATGCGTAAATGGGCATACCTTCGTTGAAGGTTGTGCATCAGAGCTGGCAACTCGGCATGTAAAAATCTACTGTCAATCATTAGCAGACCGGAGTTCCGCTGTGGCGACCCCTAACCGGAAAAAGCTGAAAGACACAACAACAACAACTGAATCACTGTGTCCTCATCTATGTACTTCTAGATGCTAGGATATTACTGTTTCAATGTATTTTGTGTTTTACACAGTCAGTGATTGAAGCAGCCCCTTGTACATCACATCTTACCATGTTAATATGTATTAAATAAATAATGAAAGAAACCAACCAACCAACCAGCAAAACATTTTCAAGTTAATCAGGTCAGGTGAAGTAGAGGAATAAAGCACTGAGTAACTGATTATGGCACAGGTGACTTGAGTTCAGTTAGTAGCTTGGGCATCCATTGTATCTGGTGTGGGTCACATGCCATAGTCAGCGGCAGCCTGTGATATCTGACTGCAGGAATGCAGCCCCCCCCAGCTGTGAACCACAATGGTACAGTCCTACAAATCCTACATTAGGCTCCATACAAAGTGAATCTGGACTGCTGCCTTACTAGTCCGGATTCAGGAAGAAAGAAGCAGAGTGCTGATTCACCAGAAGTCTATGCAGGGAACCACATAGACTGGAAGGGGATCAGACTGCAGAGTCAGCAGTCTTGGAATGTTCGAAAGAGCTGAGAAACCAGAAGTATGCATTCCGGCATGAATGCAGGATCACTGAAGCTGTGGATTGCAGGAGAAAGAATTACTGAAGCTGTGGGTTGCAGGAGAACGGATTACTGAAGGTGTGTGTGTGTGTGTGTGTGTGTGTGTGTGTGTGTGTGTGTGTGTGTGTGTGTGTGTGAACCCCATACCTTGGGTGCAGGTAACAAGAGCCTGAATTCCCTAACCACCACCATTTGTGAAATGTTTGCAGATTTGTGCCTCATATTTTGTTCTGTTCCTCATAAAATCTGTGGTTTCTGAGTTTGTAATTCCTTAAATAGTTGAAGATGCAGTAGTAGCATTGTTGCCTTACAGCTAGAGGTTCTCTGGTTTGATTCTTGGCTGGGGTGCCTTCTGTGTGGAGTCTGCATGTCTTCTGTGGGTTTTCTCTGGTGTCCTCCCATGTTACAAAGACATGTGTCTGCAGTATTTCTCTTTGGGCCTCTGCTGAAAATTGGCTTTTGTTCCAAATCAGACATTTCTGGTTAACAAATGTTAAATAAATAAAATTGACAGGCATTTGAATTTCAGACTTCATATTCTTCAGAAAGTACATAGTAACACAAAACCTTTTATTCTAGCAATTGTCTAAGTTTATAAGATGAATATTTGAAATTTGTCCCTATTTTGGGACTATATTCCCCCATTATTGGCTTCGTCCAGGTTTTTTGTGCTAAGGTTGAGAGCTATGGTGAGAATTGAATTCACTAAATATGTTTGAGGGCTGTATTCCCCCATTACTGGCTTTGTCCAGGTGTTTTGTGCTAAGAGGTTGACAGCTATGATGAGAACTGAATTCACTAAATGGTAGCCATTTAAGTTTCAATCTTCCTCTCTTTCAGAAAACAGCTAATTTGGCATAGTGGTATGTTGCTGTGACTGTTTTGCACAGGGTTCTGGGTTCAAGTCTTGGCAGTAAAACGCATGGTGGTAACACAGCATTTTATTCTAGCAATTTTCCAAGATTATACAAGCAATTTTTAAAATGTGTCCATGGTTTTAGGGAATTTGTGCTTCCCCAATACATTTTGGCTTTTTCCAGATTTCTTGTGCTGCAAAGCTGAGAGATACAGCTGAGTGTCAAGTAGATTTTACAAGGAGCTGAGAGTTGCAGGGGAAGAGAAGTTTAGTGCTACTTATGCTGAGACTGCTTGCATTGTTAATAGCACAACAGGTAGTGTATTGGCTTTTGATGCAGAAGGATGTGGATTCTACTCCCACAGTATGTAGATGCATTGCTGATATTGTACTGTGCTGTAAACGGGATGGATGCTGCCATCTTGAGAATGTCCTCTTTGGCAAAAATGCTTAATAACTATGAATTCCTCTGTTATTTGCCATCCATTCCCTACTGCAATATTACTATCATTCTTTTAATGCAATATAGGCAATTTATTCCTCAAGGGCAACAGGTACTTTATTTGTAGATGAAACAATGAAATATAAAGTTGTTTGCTAGCAGCAACCTCTTCATTAGTTACATATCTTTTTAATGTGGGAGTATTTAGATGAATTTTACTTCTGCAGAGATTGTGCATATTTACTGATACTGGTGGATTGTAGAAGTTTGAGTAGACTTTTATGACGGAAATGTTTTCAACTGGGCAGTTTTGTCATTATTGGTGCATGCACTTTGTTTCATTGTTTCCTGGAAAAATGTTCAAAACAATACATTTAAAACACCCTCTAATAACTGTACTGTATTATACAATATAATTTAATGCAATCAGAAAGGTGAATCACAGAACACATGTATGTTTTGTATGGAAGGGGCTTGTCAGTTGAAAATAGCCCATAGTTAATCTTTATCTGCCACTAGCCAAATGTATTTTCTTTGAATGTGGGTTTCAATGAATGTGAGTTTCAAGGGCAGAGAAATTTTAATGCTAAGTTTGTTTTCATTGTGAGACTGCATTGCTTTGTTTAGCAGATGTCTTAGTGTTTGTGCTGTAAAATGCAAAATAAAACTTTCAAATGAAGTCCAAATCATTGGAGAAGTAAAGCAGTATGCACATTAGTGTTTATGGTAAATGGAGTGAAATAGCCAAGTAATGATTCATTGGAATGGCTGCAGGGGGAGGCTCCATTCAACCATGATTTTGTGAGGGGGAAGGGCGGCAAACTCAAAGACAGCCCCGGCTGAACTAGGATACATATTATAAAACTGAAAAGACTTTACCGTGAACGCTCACATGAGTGAAAATACCGGTAATCGAAGTTACTATTGTGGGGGGGCTGCCCCACACCCCCCGCTAAATATATATTCTAACTCTGAGGTCGCACTACAGTGAGGAAAGGGCAAATATCCCACTCCTCGCTGAAACATGACCCCACAATCACATTTTCGAATCCCGGCATTTTCGCTCATGTAATCGTTCATACTAAAGTCTTTTCGTGCATCTAATATAGACCCGCTGAACTATACCTCTCAACTGTCCAGATTTTCACAGAATGAATAGATATTTGCTTCTTATTTTTGGTTTGTTCCTCATAAAATTTGTGTTTTTCTGGCAGATCATTTAGGAATTATGTCACTAAATAATGACAGGCACTGAGTTTCAGACTTCACAACCTTCAGAAAAATGCATGCTAAAGCAAGACCTGTTATTCTATCAACTGTCTCAGTTTATACAAGAGCTATTTCTAGTACTGTTTATATGTTTCCCCCAATATATTTGGCCTTGTCCAAATTTCCTGCATTAACAGGTTGAGAGGTATGTGCAAATAAATTGCTTTATAGAATTAGGCATATCCAAACCTCTCACCTGTCCCCGATTTTGGGACAAAATGTTGCTCTACCCCTAATATTCCCTCCGCAAAAATCTCAATTTTGGAAGAAAATGTGGAGGGTTTACAGTTAATAAATAACTGTAATAATCAGAGTTATAGATTACTTTTATTTCAGAAATGCATGTAGATTCTTTTATTTTGTCAGCTGCTCAAGTTAGCAGTACTAATATTTAAAAAGTGTCCCTTTTTTGACAGGTTCTCAGCTGTATTGTCTGGCTATTTTTTATTTTTGCATCACATTTTTGGTCCATTTTTCACAAAATTGTGTTTTTTGGCAAATTATAGGCAAATCATTAAAGACTGAAGTTAGAAAATAATGACACACATTTGAGTTTCAGATTTCATACCCTACAGAAAATTCATACTAATGCAAGACCTACTATTCTATTATCTTTCTAAGTTTATAAGAGCAATATTTAAAAATTGTTCTTATTTTTGGGACTTTGTCTCACTTCTTTGTATGGCTTTGTCTAGATTTCTTGCTCTGATGTTGAGAGGTATGACAAATGTGTCAGGACAATCACAGTCAGCCAGAGACATTTCAAATTGTGTGACATACTTGTTGTACCTCACTCCCCCATGTAGTGACTCTGGATGTGTCCAAGCAAGGCAAGGAGCAGTTATGCAGTGTAAATGTGCAGAGTATTCCCCATCCAAGGTAGACACAAGTACTACAGTGGCTTTTCATCTGTCCTTGATTTTGCAGAATGTTCTGGTTTCTGTCATATTTGTATACTATTGATTTATGCTTATTATTATTCATAAAGTACCTGTTGCTCTGTGTTTAAGTAGCAATGCTTTAATGGCAATCAGGTAAGCTTGTCTGTGATTCTAAGATGCAAGTAAGCTTTAATAAGCCTACTGTTAAAGAATTGCCAACACTGAAAGCCTTTCTGTTGTTGCCATGCAGAGAATACTTACATAACCAGATAACGTATAAGCCTTGGGTATTGAAATGCATACGACAGTATTTGTAATAAAGGACAGGATTACGTTATTTTAATAAGCTTATTACATTTGTTGGAGACTTGTAGTCATCTTTGCAGGCTTTACCTGTAAACTAAACAGAATGCCAGTCTATTATGTGTGGTCCATAACCTGTGCAGTAATTATTTAAGCAATGTATCTTGAGCTTGTTCTTGTTTGCATTTCATTTTTTACTTTGATCATGTTTTTCCCATGAAACAAGTAGATAGCTGTTGTCAGGCAGCAGGTCTTTTTGGATAAGAAACATTTTTACAAGTGGGGGTATTACAGAGATTGCTACTTTCTGCATGTTACTTAGTACTTTAATAAAGCTGAATATAAATTATAATTAGAACTGCAATGCAAGGAGAAGTGCTTTGAGTTGAGTGCTGCTTGTGTTTCTTAAACTTGATTTTGACTGGCATTCCAGTAATGTATTTAAAAAGTAATTTATTTTTTCATGCCTCACAACCTTTTAGTTTCCATGTAGATATTAAGTAAGCTGTCATGCAGCCAATGCATTGAAATATTTTTTTTCTTCTACACTTAATTTTGTCTTGATTGGACTCACATAATGACGGTTTGGCACCCAGGGCAGTGTATTTAAAGTTACAGTTTTTGTGGTTTTGAGCATAGCTCCTCCGCTTTCCAGTTGGCCACACCCCTTCCAATTGACCCCACCCATTTAGCTGTCTCCTGCAACCGCCCTTTGATTTGAAGTCACCAGCTGCCACTGGCCATAGTTCTTCAGTGGAGGGCTGACCATGGGTGGTTGTTCTACATTCATCTCATGCAGACTGTAGGCCTAATCACAGATTAATATGACTAAATTTGGAGAGATTTTAGGGCTATACTAAATATGCCATCATTTCTTGAGATTTCAGGAACCGTACAAACCACTGCTGAAGATACTTGCCTGATGTCCACTGCTGACCAGGATTCACTTTCAATAGGGAATGCCCAGAATAGGTGAAAAATAATGGTCTGGCTGTTATGGGAAGACTTATTGGTCAAAAGTACTTTAGCAAAAATCATACAAAATAAATAAATACATATTTGAGCTATTTGTGCTAGTTAGCAATAAGCAAGACTTAATAATTATGTAGAAATTACTGTGTTACGTATGACCAGTGGTACTCAGTTTTCATTGTTGCCATGTTTATCAGTGTTCTATTACTTCTCATTCACTGCGTCCCCAACTAAAAAATAATGTACATATATATATATATATATATATATATATATATATATATATATATATATATACATGTTTCACTGCCAACTTGAATGTGGCAAAATGACTGTTCTGCACAACTGTTGTTTTTATTGACTTTTGGGTGTTCCAGCTTTTCTTTTCATACAAATAATTTTGCAGCTTCAAGCTTTCAGTCATTAATAAGAGGGCACAAGTCTATGTCTCTTGGTTAAAGTCTCAAAACCTACGTGGTCCAGACAACATGATCGACAATGCAGATCATCAACTGTTTTGAGTGAGATTGCAGTACAGTGCGGACTGGGTAATGTACCCTTTTTCCCACTATAGTGCAATCTCAGAGTTGGCATTTATAATATGCAAGGGGTGTAGGGGTGCATGGGGCACTCATTGTAGAAGAAAATTAAAAGATACACTGCCTAAACAGCCCATCTCAGTACTGGAAGATTGCCAAATTCTGGTAATAATGGCCACAGAGGTAAAAAATGCACTCTCCAAAGCTAAGAATACAGCATCCATGGGACCAGATGACATCCCAAACTGTGTACTACATGCTCTACAAAATGAACTGGCACCTCACCTAAGTATCATGTTTAATTATAGCCTCACCTCAGGCTTTGTGCCCACTGAGTGGTGCACAGCTACAGTTATCCCACTCCAAAAGGGGGGATCCACCCTGGATCCCAGGAACTACTGTCCAATCAGTCTGATGAACCTGATCTGCTAGGCCAAGAAATGCATTATCATGGAACTTATAAACAAAACATTGGCAACCTTCAAACACTGGACCCCACCCAGTTTGGGTTCATGAAGGGCCGATCTTATCTCCTGAACCTGAATGACTTCTTTGAATCAGTCTCCTGAGTTGTGGACGAGGGTAAGGCAGACCACACAGCCTATCTGGACCTCGCCAATGTCTTTGACACCATCCACCACTCTGGAATCATAGATAAACTTACTAAGCTGGCATTAATCCCTACATCACTCGATGGGTTGCCAAATGGCTCACTGACAGAACCCACACTGTAAAACTAGCAGACTCCAAATCCAGCTCCAGACAAGGGACAAGTGGAGTACCTCAGGGTTCAGTCCTGGGACCGATCTTGTCTGACATCTACTTCTCTGAAGTACAGGCCAACACTAAGGGACTCTGGCTAACAAAGTTTGCAGATGACTGCAAACTGGGAGCCATCATTGAATCCCCAAATAATGTGGATACTATACAAAAGGACCTTGCAGAAACAGATGCTTGGTGCCAGAGCCATGGGATCAAGCTCAATGCCAAGAAATTTATAGTTATCCCCTTTGGGAAAAAACATGTACCCATGAATTACCACTTATGTGGCAGTACACTAAACACTGAAATTGTGATACGAGACTTAGGTCACATGTGGACAGTAGTCTCATCTTCGATAACCACATCGCCACAACAGTCAGGAAATCCTTCTATGTGGCACACCTCATCACTAAGGGTTTTTCATCCAGAAAAAAGGAGGTCATTGTCCCACTGTACTCATCCCTCATTAGACCCATTATAGAATACAACGCCCCATTTGGCATGTACCTCTCAAGGCTGCAGAAATATCTCACTAAAATAATTACAGGCCTAAAGCAGATGCCCTACGCTGACCACCTTAAAAAACTCCAGCTATACTCTGTTGCATATTATCTACTCAGAGGTGATCTCTGCTTAACATCCAAGGCCATGTCAATCCCAGAGCTGTTGGACATGCTACATTTAAAGAAATCTCAATCCCTTAGAGCCACATGCTCCAGGGATCTAAATCTTGTCATCACAATAAACAAAACATGCTGGAGGGATAGGTTCTTGACCCAGAGACTCCCCAGACTCTGGAATAGACTGCCCATACATGTCAAGCAGAGTGCCTCTTTGACCCTCTTCAAAAGGCACATTAATGATTGGATGGGAGAAAGGAAATTCACCCCGAGAATCATGTCAGTTGACCTGCTAGACAGGGGTCCAGGGAAGTAAATAGTGTGGGAAGAAATAGCCAGGGAATTGTTATGACTAGACTTGTATAGGCCCTAGGACTGATAGCCTAGTGCCAACCTATGAACAAAGGCCAGACATTGAAACATGACACCATTAGGTCATTTACTGGACAAACATTAAAGTAAAAATTTCAATAAAGCCAAAAATAAATAAAGTGACATAAAACAAACTTCATTGTAATTGGCATTTCCCTGAACAACTTATTTCATGTAGCTTGTACAAACAATGATGTTCTTCTTTTTAAAGATCACATGCAAATATATATTTTAATGCTTATTTTTATTTCAGCTGAAAAATGCCAAATACCAAAATATTAAGTCACTGTTTCTTTGTCTGTTGAGTTGCCACTACATCTGCCATAGTGTTCTATGTACTATGCATAGTTAGTTGTGGTACATGAGGCATTTCTAAAGGTATATAATTTAACTATACATGTCATAGCATGAGCTACAACAAAATTAAGTGTTTGCAAGTAGCCAGAAAGGAGGGAATTAGGTAATGGATGAAAATTTTGTTTCATGGGTGAACTCTCTGATTTCAATGTAACAGACCCTGACTGCATATGCTTTTTGACCCTCCCTCTGAAAATATGTCTGACTAAATGCCTAATGAAGTCATGTAACCCCACCCCCAAACACACACCTAGACTAAGTATGGAGGTGATAGACAAAATATGTTTTGTGTCAGAAAGCACACAATTATACAGTACAGTACTTGTTAGAATGTGCAGACCCAAGTCTGCAAGATAAATAGAAAGTAAAACAATTACAGACATTCCTGATAAATGTTGGCTTCGTTCCCAGTATATGATGCCAGAAGTTTTGACCTTTCCCATCGTGACACTTGTACTGCACTGTCTGTAGTGGTACTTAATTATTACAAAAAAGAGACTATATTTATGTGCTACAAGGCAGAGAACAATAGTAATATTCAGCTTCTCTGATTTGGTATCCAACTGATGAAAAAGAGAAAAAGACCAGCTGTTCCCTGTGGGATTCCAAAAACAAATGGTTCTGCCACCAATTCCACTTAAAAACACTTAAAACTTGAAAACTTTAATAAAATATACGATGATAAAATAAAATAAAATAAACACACTGGCTCACACTGGCTCATAAACCGGATAAGCGCTTTCGGTATAATACCTTTTTCAAATCCTAAATGTTTGCCAGTGAAACTTCTTCTTAAATACCTTTATTTCCTAGTGTTCACTCACATAGATGCATTTAGTAACCATCGCAGCATACACACCCTTCTAATTATGTCATTTTGAGTGCTGAAGAGCTTTCCCTTTTAGTGCAGGTTTTAAAGGGACAAATGCATTCAGACCTGGTAACTGATCCGATTGCAAATTCATTATCCACTTCATCTCTTCAATTTCTGTTCGGTTTACTAAATCCCCACCTCTTGGTGTTTCATGAAGCCTAGCTAATGCCATGAACTTGAAAGCATGACTGTCATTTATACTAATATGCATATAAAGTGCATTGCTGGTAACTTTTTTTTCTTATGTCAGATAAGTGCTTTAGGATATGTTCCTTGAGCATTTGATTCATTTTCCCTATGTAGTATGCCTTGCAGTGACTGCAGGTTGCCACATAGATAATGTTCTTACTCTGACAGTTTGCAAATCCTTCAAACTTATAGTTCCTTTTAGTCAGGGGATGTGTAAAAGTATTTGAGATGTTTTTATGAGAGCATGCCTTGCAACTTCCACATCTGAATGTTCCAACTCTCCTGTTCATCTGAAAACTCTTGTCTTCAGAAATAGCTTCAGTTTCTGTTGTATAACATAATAGTCTTTTTATGTTTTTCCAGTTCTTAAAAGAAAAGCTGGGTTGATCTCCAACAATTTCCCTAATTTTGTTGTCAGATGTTAGCACTGGCCAAAAATTTCTGATAGTATTACGAATAGCAAAATTGTCAGTACTATATGTCAACTGGCATCTCAGATTGGACTTTACCTCCTTTCGCTTGATCTTAACTATTTCACCTTGGTCCAAGAAACGTGGTCTTCCCCTCTGAGAGTGTAGTTCCAAGGTAGTTGCTTCATTGGTCTGTGTCTCTTTGACTTTGTATCCTCTCTTATTAAAGTCATTGATAAGTTTAATTTGCTCCTCCCTATAATCCTCATCCCTCGTGCAGAGCTTGGACACTCTAGTTACACGTACAACTCACAAACATATTCACACAAACTCAAACTCCCACACAAAACCCTTACAAAACACTCACTTGCCTTAAATTACACCTAAATCCACACACAACACCAGACACCATCCACTCACAACGCCACATGTAACGTACTGTAAAGCCATAACCGCGAATTCAAGATATTCGGATTCACAATTATGTACTTTTGCAATTTTAAAGGTTCAACCTTATAATTTTGGGATACTGAAATTCGGGATTTCAGTATTTTGAAATTATAAAGTGAACTCATATATATATATATATATATATATATATATATATATATATATATGTATATATATATATATATATATATATATATATATATATATATATAGCTTCTTCTTCTTTCAGCTTTTCCCGGTTAGGGGTTGACACAGCGGATCACCTCTCCGCTCATGATTGGCAGTGGAGTTTTACAGTGTAAAGTTGCCAGCCCGGTACCCAACCTTCCACAGAAGGCACACACACACTCACACTCACACCTAGGGCCAATTTAGAGTGTCCAATCCACATACAGCATGTCCTTGGGATGTGGGGGGAAACCGGAGCACCCTGAGGAAACCCACATGACCACAGGGAGGACATGCAGACTCTGCACAGAAGGCACCCCAGCCAAGGATATATATATATATATATATATATATATATATATATATATATATATATATACACACACATAAATGCATTTGAAAAAATGCAGTGTTTAAAATATGTAAGCAGTATATAGCAGTATGGGACACTGTATAGAGACATTGTTTGGTGTGCACATCCCACAGGGATCTGATTGTCGATGCCTTCGTGCGATTATGTGAAAATGAAGTGGCTGAATATAGACAGCAAAAGGGAAGTAAACATTTCCACAACTTAACTCTAAATGAGAAGAGAGCACTATCTGAACTACAGAATATGAAGGACATCATGATCAAACAAGCTGACAAAGGAGGGGCGATTATAGTTATGGATATGTCGTTCTATGATACCAAGATGAAGGAGATGCTAGCGGATATAGCCACCTACAGGAGGATTGATAAAAGAGAATTGAACACTATTATACATAGTGTACAAGACACACTTTATGATAAGCTCATGAGTAGATCGATAAGCAAAGAGTTGTTTGATTTTTTTGAAGTATGTCATCCTACTATACCTAGCATCAATGGAATGCCTAAGGTGCATACGAATCTACATGACCCTGCGATGCGACCAGTCATTTCAGGAAAAAGATGGATAACTGAACCCCTTTCTATTTTTATAGAAGGGGAGTTAAAGAAATTACTATCTCACGCACCTGCAGTGATCAAGGACTCGGCTGAGTTCTTAAGTAGACTTTACAAGAAACTGCAACAGATGAATACTTGTAAGAATTTATTATTGGTAACTATGGATGTGAACAGTTTGTTCACGTCCATACCCAATGATTTGGGGATCGAAGCAATCACAGACTTTGGTGTGAAGCACAAAGCAACCAATGATATCCATTTACTATGTAGTCTCTTGGAATTGGTCTTATATAACAATGTGTTTCTGTATGGTAGTACTTACTACTGGCAGAAGTCGAGGGTAGCGATGGGAACTCCATTCGCAAATAGTTATGCCAATCTGGTCTTGGCAAGATGGGAAGAGCTATGGAAAGCAGATATTAACAGCAAATGGAATACAAACATAGTTTTCTATAATCGATTTGCGGATGATGTCTTTCTCTTATGGGATGACAATTTAACCTCCTTGGAACATTTTGTTCAATTTTTGACCAACACAATTTCATTTTTGAAGTTTGAAGTGACATATTCTAATATAGAGATAGAATTCTTGGATTTTAAGTTAATGTTAGATGACACAGGAAGCATCAATACTAGAATGTATAGGAAACCTGTATGGCACAATCATTTACTACACAATACTAACATGCATCCCAGGCATGTTCTTGACAACATAGTGACTAACCAACTAAATCGAGTGTCCAAGCTCTGCACGAGGGATGAGGATTATAGGGAGGAACAAATTAAACTTATCAATGACTTTAATAAGAGAGGATACAAAGTCAAAGAGACACAGACCAATGAAGCAACTACCTTGGAACTACGCTCTCAGAGGGGAAGACCCTGTTTCTCGGACCAAGGTGAAATAGTTAAGATCAAGTGAAAGGAGGTAAAGTCCAATCTGAGATGCCAGTTGACATATAGTACTGACAATTTTGCTATTCGTAATACTATGAGAAATTTTTGGCCAGTGCTAACATCTGACAACAAAATTAGGGAAATTGTTGGAGATCAACCCAGCTTTTCTTTTAAGAACTGGGAAAACTTAAAACGTCTATTATGTTATAAAACAGAAACTGAAGCTATTTCTGAAGACAAGAGTTTTCAGATGAACAGGAGAGTTGGAACATTCAGATGTGGAAGTTGCAAGGCATGCTCTCATAAAAACATCTCAAATACTTTTACACATCCCCTGACTAAAAGGAACTATAAGTTTGAAGGATTTCAAACTGTCGGAGTAAGAACATTATCTATGTGGCAACCTGCAGTCACTGCAAGGCATACTACATAGGGAAAACGAATCAAATGCTCAAGGAACGTATCCTAAAGCACTTATCTGACATAAGAAAAAAAAGTTACCAGCAATGCACTTTATATGCATATTAGTATAAATGACAGTCATTCTTTCAAGTTCATGGCACTAGCTAGGCTTCATGAAACACCAAGAGGTGGGGATTTAGTAAACCGAACAGAAATTGAAGAGATGAAGTGGATAATGAATTTGCAATCGGATCAGTTACCAGGTCTGAATGCATTTGTCCCTTTAAAACCTGCACTAAAAGGGAAAGCTCTTCAGCACTCAAAATGACATAATTAGAAGGATGTGTATGCTGCTATGGTTACTAAATGCATCTAAGTGAGTGAACACTAGGAAATAAAGGTATTTAAGAAGAAGTTTCACTGGCAAACATTTAGGATTTGAAAAAGGTATTATACCGAAAGCGCTTATCTGGTTTATGAGCCAGTGTGTTTATTTTATTTTATTTTATCATCGTATATTTTATTTAAGTTTTCAAGTTTTAAGTGTTTTTAAGTGGAATTGGTGGCAAAACCATTTGTTTTTGGAATCCCACAGGGAACAGCTGGTCTTTTTCTCTTTTTCATCAGTTGGATACCAAATCAGAGAAGCTGAATATTACAATTGTTCTCTGCCTTGTAGCACATAAATATAGTTTCTTTTTTGTAATAATTAAGTACCACTACAGTGCAGTACAAGTGTCACGATGGGAAAGGTCAAAACTTCTGGCATCATATACTGGGAACGAAGCCAACATTTATCAGGAATGTCTGTAATTGTTTTACTTTCTATTTATCTTGCAGACTTGGGTCTGCACATTCTAACAAGTACTGTACTGTATAATTGTGTGCTTTCTGACACAAAACATATTTTGTCTATCACCTCCATACTTAGTCTAGGTGTGTGTTTGGGGTGGGGTTACATGACTTCATTAGGCATTTAGTCAGACATATTTTCAGAGGGAGGGTCAAAAAGCATATGCAGTCAGGGTCTGTTACATTAAAATCAGAGAGTTCACCCATGAAACAAAATTTTCATCCATTACCTAATTCCCTCCTTTCTGGCTACTTGCAAACACTTAATTTTGTTGTAGCTCATGCTACGACATGTATAGTTAAATTATATACCTTTAGAAATGCCTCATGTACCACAACTAACTATGCATAGTACATAGAACACTATGGCAGATGTAGTGGCAACTCAACAGACAAAGAAACAGTGACTTAATATTTTGGTATTTGGCATTTTTCAGCTGAAATAAAAATAAGCATTAAAATATATATTTGCATGTGATCTTTAAAAAGAAGAACACCATTGTTTGTACAAGCTACATGAAATAAGTTGTTCAGGGAAATGCCAATTACAATGAAGTTTGTTTTATGTCACTTTAATTATTTTTGGCTTTATTGAAATTTTTACTTTAATGTTTGTCCAGTAAATGACCTAATGGTGTCATGTTTCAATGTCTGGCCTTTGTTCATAGGTTGGCACTAGGCTATCAGTCCTAGGGCCTATACAAGTCTAGTCATAACAATTCCCTGGCTATTTCTTCCCACACTATTTACTTCCCTGGACCCCTGTCTAGCAGGGCAACTGACATGATTCCCGGGGTGAATTTCCTTTCTCCCATCCAATCATTAATGTTCCTTTTGAAGAGGGTCAAAGAGGCACTCTGCTTGACATGTATGGGCAGTCTATTCCAGAGTCTGAGGAGTCTCTGGGTGAGAAACCTATCCCTCCAGCATGTTTTGTTTATTGTGATGACAAGATTTAGATCCCTGGAGCATGTGGCTCTAAGGGATTGAGATTTCTTTAAATGTAGCATGTCCAACAGCTCTGGGATTGACATGGCCTTGGATGTTAAGCAGAGATCACCTCTCGAGTAGATAATATGCAACAGAGTATAGCTGGAGTTTTTTAAGGTGGTCTGCTTTAGGCCTGTGATTCTTTTAGTGAGATATTTCTGCAACCTTTCCAGTTGTTTCAGATGTCTTGAGAGGTACATGCCAAATGGGGAGTTGTATTCTATAATGGGTCTAATGAGGGATGAGTACAGTGGGACAATGACCTCCTTTTTTCTGGATGAAAAACCCTTAGTGATGAGGTGTGCCACATAGAAGGATTTCCTGACTGTTGTGGCGATGTGGTTATCGAAGATGAGACTACTGTCCACCTGTGACCTAAGTCTCGTATCACAATTTCAGTGTTTAGTGTACTGCCACCTAAGTGGTAATTCATGGGTACATGTTTTTTTCCCAAAGGGGATAACTATAAATTTCTTGGCATTGAGCTTGATCCCATGGCTCTGGCACCAAGCATCTGTTTCTGCAAGGTCCTTTTGTATAGTATCCACATTATTTGGGGATTCAATGATGGCTCCCAGTTTGCAGTCATCTGCAAACTTTGTTAGCCAGAGTCCCTTAGTGTTGGCCTGTACTTCAGAGAAGTAGATGTCAGACAAGATCGGTCCCAGGACTGAACCCTGAGGTACTCCACTTGTCCCTTGTCTGGAGCTGGATTTGGAGTCTGCTAGTTTTACAGTGTGGGTTCTGTCAGTGAGCCAGTTGGCAACCCACCGAGTGATGTAGGGATTAATGCCAGCTTAGTAAGTTTATCTATGATTCCAGAGTGGTGGATGGTGTTAAAGGCATTGTCGAGGTCCAGATAGGCTGTGTGGTCTGCCTTACCCTCGTCCACAACTCAGGAGACTGATTCAAAGAAGTCATTCAGGTTCAGGAGATACGATCGGCCCTTCATGAACCCAAACTGGGTGGGGTCCAGTGTTTGAAGGTTGCCAATGTCTCTGTTTATAAGTTCCATGATAATGCATTTCTTGGCCTTGCAGATCAGGTTCATCAGACTGATGGGACAGTAGTTCCTGGGATCCAGGGTGGATCCCCCCTTTTGGAGTGGGATAACTGTAGCTGTGCACCACTCAGTGGGCACAAAGCCTGAGGTGAGGCTATAATTAAACATGACACTTAGGTGAGGTGCCAGTTCATTTTGTAGAGCATGTAGTACACAATTCGGGATGTCATCTGGTCCCATGGATGCTGTATTCTTAGCTTTGGAGAGTGCATTTTTTACCTCTGTGGCCATTATTACCAGAATTTGGCAATCTTCCAGTACTGAGATGGGCTGTTTAGGCGGTGTATCTTTTAATTTTCTTCTACAATGAGTGCCCCATGCACCCCTACACCCCTTGCATATTATAAATGCCAACTCTGAGATTGCACTATAGTGGGGAAAAAGGGTACATTACCCAGTCCACACTGTACTGCAATCTCACTCAAAACAGTTGATTATCTGCATTGTCGATCATGTTGTCTGGACCACGTAGGTTTTGAGACTTTAACCAAGAGACATAGACTTGTGCCCTCTTATTAATGACTGAAAGCTTGAAGCTGCAAAATTATTTGTATGAAAAGAAAAGCTGGAACACCCAAAAGTCAATAAAAACAACAGTTGTGCAGAACAGTCATTTTGCCACATTCAAGTTGGCAGTGAAACTATTAAGGTACTTTTTATTTATTGGCAGTACTTTAGATTAGTGCATACTACATCCTATATCTCATGTTTCCTTTTGTCACTGACTACTTTAATACTGTTTTTAATTTTTCTGGGTGATCCCATTTACAACTGAAAGCAATGGCATACATTTCACTCCTGGGAGAATTATAACAGCAAACATTTACCCCATATATACAGACCCACTTAAACCTGGTGTACTGCCATATCACTTTCAGAAAATATCCAAAAAACACATTTTTAGCTTCTTCAGCCACCAGGCCATATGGCATCTTGCCATGGCTTCTAAAGAAACACGGTGACCCCACTATTATACTGCATTCAGTTTTTGTTCAGTCACTTTCACAACAAATATTTCCCTACTTTTGGAAAAAAAATATCATCATCTTGATCCCCAAATCACTCAATTCTTCCTCAGCTGCTAACACCAGGCATATCCGTCTTTCACTTCACCTTATTAGGTAAGCTTCTAGAAAAAGGCAGTTTACAGCCAACTCATGACCTTCATTTAAAAAAAGAGTGTTTTCTCATCCTAAATAGATTCATAAAACAAAGAAGCACTCAAACAGGCCTGTCTACTCTTCCCTCCATAGCACAATGGCTCAGCACTACTTTTCCAACAGAACTTTCTCATTTAAGTGTGCCATCACATTTTCTTCTGCTCAGCATATTACTGCTGGCCTCCCTCAATGCTCCATCTTTGCATCTTTATCATTCAGCATCCTCATTAACTCCAACATTATCCTATATGCAAATGAAACTGAATTTTATCATTCCCACATCAGTTACAATACTGTTGTCCATGAGCTATGAGGCACTTTGCATAACCTACAGCCCTGGCTACCGAACAATAAATAAATTAATTAATAACAAATAAATAAGACCAAACTCACTTTTTTGGTCACCATAAAAAAAACCTAAACTACTTCTCCTGTGCTCCCCCTTCTGCTATAATACTGACTGACAGAGTAAATGTCACCCTGCATGTTGGCTCAGTAAAATCAAAAATCAACCATACACTCCATGGTTGTCAACAAATGGCGGAGATAATCCCAATTTAAATATTCCCTTCTTCTACTTGTCTATACCTTGAAAAAAACCCTCTGAATTCTGCAAACCTTTTCAAATAAAAATAGTGATTTCATTACTTTTTCCCTAAAACATGAGCACCTCTGTCGCATGCTGCAATGTGCCAACTTGCTTCCCATAGAGGAGAAAGCTGATCTGCTATATCTCTGAGTGATGCTGATCTACTACATCTCTGAGTGATGCTGATCTACTACATCTCTGAGTGATGCTGATCTACTACATCTCTGAGTGATGCTGATCTACTACATCTCTGAGTGATGCTGATCTACTATATCTCTGAGTGATGCTGATCCTCTACATCTCTGAGTGATGCTGATCTACTATATCTCTGAGTGATGCTGATCCTCTACATCTCTGAGTGATGCTGATCTACTATATCTCTGAGTGATGCTGATCCTCTACATCTCTGAGTGATGCTGATCTACTATATCTCTGAGTGATGCTGATCCTCTACATCTCTGAGTGATGCTGATCTACTATATCTCTGAGTGATGCTGATCCTCTACATCTCTGAGTGATGCTGATCTACTATATCTCTGAGTGATGCTGATCTACTACATCTCTGAGTGATGCTGATCTACTACATCTCTGAGTGATGCTGATCTACTACATCTCTGAGTGATGCTGATCTACTATATCTCTGAGTGATGCTGATCCTCTACATCTCTGAGTGATGCTGATCTACTATATCTCTGACTGATACTGATCCTCTACATCTCTGAGTGATGCTGATCTACTATATCTCTGAGTGATGCTGATCTACTATAACTCTGAGCGATGCTGATCTATTATATCTTTGAGTGATGCTGATCTACTATATCTCTGAGTGATGCTGATCTATTATATCTCTGAGTGATGCTGATCTACTGTTTCTCTTTGTGATCCATTAAACTCTTTACAGTCAGTTCTTACTACTCTTCAGACATAATTATCCACAAATTTACATTCTGACCTCACTATCTAGGCTGCTAACCTCTTAGTCACCTACTCAAAATGTCTTTTCTACTTTGGCACTCAAAGAACATCTTTTCCACAGATGAATTAATAACTTCACTAGGTATGCCCAATCCAGATCTCAGCTTATTTCCTTCCTGCAAAAAAAGTGTCACATGCAAATCCTTCTACCATCCCTGTTTAACTTAAATTCATTCACACTTCAACCAGTCCACCTCTTCCTCACTGTTTCTCCACTTGCTCAAAACACATCCAGCAGGCTGTAGGAACTAATCACATGGATTCTCATTTGCTTCTCTCACTTAACCCCTCCCCTCATTCCTGACCCCATTTTATTCTACCACTCCTGGCTTTCCACCCTATTTGCTGTTCTCTCCCTGCACACTTCTTCTTATGTCTTCAAAACCTTCCTACCATCTTCTACACTCTCCTTTGTCTTTCTAATCTTACCAGTTTAATTCTATACAGACTTAATCACTGCTATAATCAATATGTTCAAACTGATTTTCATTGTTAAAACTTATGTTACTAAACCGTAATTCCTCATCACCGTAAAACCCTCATACTGCCTTTATGTTTCAACCTTGAATTGTGTTATTTTTGTTCTTCTGATGTCTTCTAGCTGCAAAGTCTAGGCTGTCACTGCAATGTAGCCTTCAGAGATCTGCCCACAATCCAGGTGAATCAATCAATCACTTAATGAATCTGTAAGGAGAATTTGTCATGTATTAATTTTCCATTTTTTGTATTATAGACAGTTTTGTTCTTTTGAAAATATTTGCTAGTCGTGTTTCATTTCTACTGTTGCTTTTTAGTGGCAGCATGTTCTTTTCTGGCCTGCATACATATATGGGGTTGCAATCTTTAGCAGTTTTAACTAGTATGAACTAATATGCCTAGATGGCAGACAACTATTTATTAAGTGGGCAACTATTTATTATTGTAAAATATCATAAAGTTGTCTAACGCTTGGCATTGCCTTTAACAGTACAGTATAGGTCAAGATTGCACTGAAATTATGCACTCCTACTCCATAAGCAATATTTTACACTGGCAAAGAGATTTTATGATGACTGATGCATAAAATTCCTGGTTGCAACTGATGCCTACAACAGAAATAGTTTGGGGTTAAGTGGCAAGTTAATTTACTACACATCTGCAGTTGGATGTCTGCAATAAAATCAGAAGGAACTACTCTTTATCCGTTTCACTTATTTTCAATAGCAGAAAAGTCAGTGAATCCACAGAGTCAGAACTTAATGTATTCTGTAAGACACTGAGTAAATTAAAAAAAATAAACAGCATTCATTTTTTTCCTGTAGTGGTTGACTGGATAAAAAAGGCTTATCTGTAGAAAATTATTAGTCAGTATGTATCATCAAGCACAGAAAAGTTTTATTCCTGCATCACTGTGCAATCAGGAAATGCATTTGATTAACTAGAAGTAGTTATCTAAGTTATTTATAACAAAAAATGGTAGTGATAGAAAGGAAAAACAATAAAAGCTTCTGTATCTCTGTGGGTGAATGAGGACAAGAATTATCTGTTTTGAGTAGTTTTACACTAATGAAAAGAGAGAGCATGTGTGTGTGTGTGTGTGTGTGTGTGTGTGTGTGTGTGTGTGTGTGTGTGTGTGTATGTACGTGTGGGTGTGCTTTGGAAAACAAGAATTAGGAATTATGTTCCTTAGTTGGAGTTTCACAAGAGATGTGCTGGAGCATGCCTAGAAGACCACAGACACGGAGTGTGAGACATCAGACAGATCTCATTTGTGGCTTATACTTTCTTGGTGACACTTCAAAGACATATTTGGAATATAGGGTTGTGATTGGGTCCTGGTAGCAGTCTATGGTCTGAGACTTGTCAATACAGTTCATTCTTGGAGGGTCAGTGAGAAACTGTGTTATTGTTAATAAAAAGAAAAGAAGCAGTAAATCCTGTTTTCCCTTTTCTAAGCCAAATGGGCTATTATTTTTATTTTTGCAGTAACTCTGTAAAGCAAGCCCATGTCTGGCATAAGTTCTGCTTCCAGTTTCATCATGGAGTTTACTACTAAACATATATATATATATATATATATATATATATATATATATATATATATATATATAGATGTGTATATATATATATATATATATATAGAGAGAGAGAGAGAGAGAGAGCATGGAGTGCAGTGTGATTATTAATAATGGTTACATTACATTCTAGTTCAGAGCCATTTTAGAGCAAGACCCAACCGTAACAACACTTTAGAAGGGTGCTTAACAATTGTTAAGTACTCACTATGTACTTTGAACATTCAGTATGGAACTAAAAGCTGACAGCGATGGCCAGTAAACAGCACTAGCAGGACATGAAATGGCTTCATTTTAACAACCATTTCTCCTGCTGTTGGTTACATTACAGCCACTATTTTGATTCAAACTGTTTCCCTTATACAGGGAATACATAAAGATGTCAGCCACTTCCTCACTGTTTTACCAGAACAAGACATCATTATTTATTTAATTATTTATTTTAATTTTGAGTAACTAGTAGAATATGGAGCAGATAAATCTCCATGCACCACAAAGAATTATGATAGGATCTTCAATCATAATGTGTTATTATGTGTTCTTAACATGGCTGCCAAGAGTCACCTCCTGAGTAAAAATTTCATTGCATCCATATCTCAAACACATAATAAGGTAGTTGTGATCAAGACCTGATCACAGTCTTGTCTCTTTCTCTGTGTA
Source organism: Protopterus annectens (assembly GCF_019279795.1). Taxonomy (NCBI): domain Eukaryota; kingdom Metazoa; phylum Chordata; order Ceratodontiformes; family Protopteridae; genus Protopterus; species Protopterus annectens. Next base: position 1,737,233,980 of record NC_056741.1, on the reverse strand, counting down.
TGTATATGTATATAATATATATATATATATGTGTGTGTGTGTGTGTGTGTGTGTGTGTGTGTGTGTGTGTGTGTGTGTGTGTATATATATATATATATATATATATATATATATATATATATATATAAGTTGTATATAAAAACATATTATTTTGCTGTATAATGCATATTTTTACTTGTGATCAAAAGTAAGATGAAGGATTTGCTTATATATAACAGCAATCTGATTATTTTATTTATTTATTTTTTATTTTTGTAAAAAGTTGTAAAATTAGAGATGCATGTTATTTACCTGAAATAAAAAGAAAAAAAAACAAGATGGGGGATTTCCTTACGCAAAGAACTCTGATAATTTTCAAAATACAGCTTTACATTTTTTAAGAATCTTTGATGAGAGATAAATATTTAAAACTGAACTCTAGACAAGATGATAAGCAGTGGAGTGCAGATTAGATAAAGAGACAAATCCATAAGTATTGCAGTTACAAGCTGACAGTGCCATAACGTCTGTGAAAATAAATGTGAACCATTCACTGCTGAACAGTTTCTTGTAAAAATGGAATACATCTTTTCATTTCTTCTACCTAAGAAGCTGTGCTGTCATCCATATGCTTTCAGATCCAGTAATGTAGTATCCAGCCATCCACAGTCTCCTCAGACTACTGTGACACTGTGCAATACTCACTGCCCTCAGCCAGCACACAGGACACAACAATGGCACTTTTCTTCTCCTGCCTTGTAACAACTCTCTGTCCTCATGGAGTCAGCCCACTGGTGCTCCCTGTTAAAAACAGTAAAAGACTGAATCCCCAGTGCTCAAGCAGGGTCTGGTATGCAAACTGTGACCTAAGTGTGGTAGTAGGACAAATGTAAAAGGGCACCAAGCTTAAACCCAGAAGATATCACCTTACCTCTTAGATTTAGTACTTTTAATTCCTTTCCAGTAGAAAGAATAAGATGCCTTCCAGAATTTTATTTTATTTTTAAATTATTGGACCCAGTTATGTGAGCTGATAGGCATCATTCTTGCTCTGATGTTCTGCCAATTACACTTCTGTTATTTAATGGCATTCTGAGACCACAGAGTGAGGGCCCAAGAGTGGTTAGTGCTGGAAAAGGAATAGGTATGGAAATAACTGGACCAGTCCCAGGGCTTGCAGTTGAGTCCCTTAAATGAATATTCAAAACAGTCCACGGAAGGCTTTCTAACTCAGCTTCTCCCATTACGTTTATAAGTTATCAGGTGTTTATTTAGGTAAAAAAGGCAATTATTTACTATGACTTACATTTACTAAACTTCACAGTATCTTATGGGGTAGGATCACAGCACAAATAATAATTAATGCGTTTGAAACATTTCCCCATATAGCTTCATCAGATTCATCAGTAAAATAAAAAAATGTCAATTTTATAGCCATATAAAACTGCTTTTATGACACTAGTGTTGGCACTTTTAACTCAGGTGCTACATTCATTAGTAATTTATTTATTTATTTAATCACAGTTGTCTTTTGCAAGCTCATATTGTTTTATTTAACCAGTTTATGAGCTAAGTTAAAGAAAAACCAGGCCCACTTTTACTGGGGTCATATTAAAATTATTAAACCTTTTTTGTTTGCTAACATCTGTTTATATCTTGATCTACAAAACATGCCAGTGTCTGCTGTTTATAGGCTCATTTGTTGATATATTTATAATATTGACAGTGATGGGCTCCTCGTGGTCCCCTGCAGAGTTCCTAAGCCAGCAGAGAGCAGAAAAAGCAACTTTCTTGATTATAAGTATTTTTTAAACATTTTATTTTGCATTTTTCGATCTTTTGAGCTTTTCGACTACTGTTTGTGCCTATATTACTGTTTTATTACCTGATTTTCCTGTTTTTCTGTGCTTAAATTGTTGATTGCACTTGTTGGCTAAAGTTTTGCTTAAAATTAACAAACAGGCTAATACACTCAAGTGTACCAGCCTTTGATAGCAATTTAGTCGAATACCAAAGCATTTACTGTATTTTTTCTGTCTGTTTGCAAAAAAACTAAAAACAAAAAAATACTTCTCCTTTCCTAAACTTTCCTAGCTAGTTGTTCCAGTGATCAGATTTTGCTGATCCCTGGGCTTTGTATTTGGTTCCTGTGTTCCTCCATTTTCTTGTGTGGCCAGAGGTAGTTTCTTTACTCACCAGTGGGAGTGGGAGTACTGAGCTGCTTGTTTGTCCTCAGAGGAGTGGTTAGAGACAGCAACTAGTAATTCGTTGGCCATTTTGGGTCATTTCCTGTTTTTCCAGCCCCCTGCTATAAAGCACGCTTTGGCGGGCTTTTTCTGGCATTAGAGAACTTGGCATAGCTCCTCGTGGTCCCCTGCAGAGTTCCTAAGCCAGCAGAGAGCAGAAAAAGCAACTTTCTTGATTATAAGTATTTTTTAAACATTTTATTTTGCATTTTTCGATCTTTTGAGTTTTCGACTACTGTTTGTGCCTATATTACTGTTTTATTACCTGATTTTCCTGTTTTTCTGTGCTTAAATTGTTGATTGCACTTGTTGGCTAAAGTTTTGCTTAAAGTGACAAACAGGCTAATACACTCAAGTGTACCAGCCTTTGATAGCAATTTAGTCGAATACCAAAGCATTTACTGTATTTTTCTGTCTGTTTGCAAAAACTAAACAAAACAAAAAAATACTTCTGCATTCCTAAACTTTCCTAGTTAGTTGTTCCAGTGATCAGATTTTGCTGATCCCTGGGCTTTGTATTTGGTTCCTGTGTTCCTCCATTTTCTTGTGTGGCCAGAGGTAGTTTCTTTACTCACCAGTGGGAGTGGGGAGTACTGAGCTGCTTGTTTGTCCTCAGAGGAGTGGTTAGAGACAGCAACTAGTAATTTGTTGGCCATTTTGGGTCATTTCCTGTTTTTTCCAGCCCCCTGCTATAAAGCACACTTTGGCGGGCTTTTTCTGGCATTAGAGAACTTGGCATAGCTCCTCGTGGTCCCCTGCAGAGTTCCTAAGCCAGCAAAGAGCAGAAAAAGCAACTTTCTTGATTATAAGTATTTTTTAAACATTTTATTTTGCATTTTTCGATCTTTTGAGCTTTTCGACTACTGTTTGTGCCTATATTACTGTTTTATTACCTGATTTTCCTGTTTTTCTGTGCTTAAATTGTTGATTGCACTTGTTGGCTAAAGTTTTGCTTAAAAGTAACAAACAGGCTAATACACTCAAGTGTACCAGCCTTTGATAGCAATTTAGTCGAATACCAAAGCATTTACTGTATTTTTTCTGTCTGTTTGCAAAAAAACTAAAAAAAAAAAAATACTTCTCCTTTCCTAAACTTTCCTAGTTAGTTGTTCCAGTGATCAGATTTTGCTGATCCCTGGGCTTTGTATTTGGTTCCTGTGTTCCTCCATTTTCTTGTGTGGCCAGAGGTAGTTTCTTTACTCACCAGTGGGAGTGGGGAGTACTGAGCTGCTTGTTTGTCCTCAGAGGAGTGGTTAGAGACAGCAACTAGTAATTTGTTGGCCATTTTGGGTCATTTCCTGTTTTTTCCAGCCCCCTGCTATAAAGCACGCTTTGGCGGGCTTTTCTGGCATTAGAGAACTTGGCATAGCTCCTCGTGGTCCCCTGCAGAGTTCCTAAGCCAGCAAAGAGCAGAAAAGCAACTTTCTTGATTATAAGTATTTTTTAAACATTTTATTTTGCATTTTTCGATCTTTTGAGCTTTTCGACTACTGTTTGTGCCTATATTACTGTTTTATTACCTGATTTTCCTGTTTTTCTGTGCTTAAATTGTTGATTGCACTTGTTGGCTAAAGTTTTGCTTAAGTAACAAACAGGCTAATACACTCAAGTGTACCAGCCTTTGATAGCAATTTAGTCGAATACCAAAGCATTTACTGTATTTTTTCTGTCTGTTTGCAAAAAAACTAAAAAAAAACAAAAAATACTTCTCCTTTCCTAAACTTTCCTAGCTAGTTGTTCCAGTGATCAGATTTTGCTGATCCCTGGGCTTTGTATTTGGTTCCTGTGTTCCTCCATTTTCTTGTGTGGCCAGAGGTAGTTTCTTTACTCACCAGTGGGAGTGGGGAGTACTGAGCTGCTTGTTTGTCCTCAGAGGAGTGGTTAGAGACAGCAACTAGTAATTCATTGGCCATTTTGGGTCATTTCCTGTTTTTTCCAGCCCCCTGCTATAAAGCATGCTTTGGCAGACTTTTTCTGGCATTAGAGAACTTGGCATAGCTCCTCGTGGTCCCCTGCAGAGTTCCTAAGCCAGCAGAGAGCAGAAAAAGCAACTTTCTTGATTATAAGTATTTTTTAAACATTTTATTTTGCATTTTTCGATCTTTTGAGCTTTTCGACTACTGTTTGTGCCTATATTACTGTTTTATTACCTGATTTTCCTGTTTTTCTGTGCTTAAATTGTTGATTGCACTTGTTGGCTAAAGTTTTGCTTGTGTAACAAACAGGCTAATACACTCAAGTGTACCAGCCTTTGATAGCAATTTAGACGAATACCAAAGGATTTACTGAATTTTATGTGTCTGTTTGCAAAAACTAAAAAACAACAAAAAATACTTCTCCTTTCCTAAACTTTCCTAGCTAGTTGTTCCAGTGATCAGATTTTGCTGATCCCTGGGCTTTGTATTTGGTTCCTGTGTTCCTCCATTTTCTTGTGTGGCCAGAGGTAGTTTCTTTACTCACCAGTGGGAGTGGGGAGTACTGAACTGCTTGTTTGTCCTCAGAGGAGTGGTTAGAGACAGGAACTAGTAATTCGTTGGCCATTTTGGGTCATTTCCTGTTTTTTCCAGCCCCCTGCTATAAAGCACGCTTTGGCGGGCTTTTTCTGGCATTAGAGAACTTGGCATAGCTCCTCGTGGTCCCCTGCAGAGTTCCTAAGCCAGCAGAGAGCAGAAAAAGCAACTTTCTTGATTATAAGTATTTTTTAAACATTTTATTTTGCATTTTTCATTCTTTTGAGCTTTTCGACTACTGTCTGTGCCTATATTACTGTTTTATTACCTGATTTTCCTGTTTTTCTGTACTTAAATTGTTGATTGCACTTGTTGGCTAAAGTTTTGCTTAAAAGTAACAAACAGGCTAATACACTCAAGTGTACCAGCCTTTGATAGCAATTTAGTCGAATACCAAAGTATTTACTGTATTTTTTCTGTCTGTTTGCAAAAAAACTAAAAAAAAACAAAAAAATACTTCTCCTTTCCTAAACTTTCCTAGCTAGTTGTTCCAGTGATCAGATTTTGCTGATCCCTGGGCTTTGTATTTGGTTCCTGTGTTCCTCCATTTTCTTGTGTGGCCAGAGGTAGTTTCTTTACTCACCAGTGGGAGTGGGGAGTACTGAGCTGCTTGTTTGTCCTCAGAGGAGTGGTTAGAGACAGCAACTAGTAATTCGTTGGCCATTTTGGGTAATTTCCTGTTTTTTCCAGCCCCCTGCTATAAAGCACGCTTTGGCGGGCTTTTTCTGGCATTAGAGAACTTGGCATAGCTCCTCGTGGTCCCCTGCAGAGTTCCTAAGCCAGCAAAGAGTAGAAAAAGCAACTTTCTTGATTATAAGTATTTTTTAAACATTTTATTTTGCATTTTTCGATCTTTTGAGCTTTTTGACTACTGTTTGTGCCTATATTACTGTTTTATTACCTGATTTTCCTGTTTTTCTGTGCTTAAATTGTTGATTGCACTATTTGGCTAAAGTTTTGCTTAAAAGTAACAAACAGCCTAATACACTCAAGTGTACCAGCCTTTGATAGCAACTTAGTCGAATACCAAAGCATTTACTGTATTTTTTCTGTCTGTTTGCAAAAAAACTAAAAAAAAACAAAAAAATACTTCTCCTTTCCTAAACTTTCCTAGCTAGTTGTTCCAATGATCAGATTTTGCTGATCCCTGGGCTTTGTATTTGGTTCCTGTGTTCCTCCATTTTCTTGTGTGGCCAGAGGTAGTTTCTTTACTCACCAGTGGGAGTGGGGAGTACTGAGCTGCTTGTTTGTCCTCAGAGGAGTGGTTAG
>NC_056741.1:1737207961-1737227476 GCF_019279795.1 Protopterus annectens | reverse complement strand
GTGTGATGAGGGCTGGTAGAAACTTTAATTGTAATTGAGATAATAAGTGAGTGTCAGAAGAACGGGCTAAGTAAGCTGACTGTAGGTTAAACTTAAAATGCAAAAAGTAAGTGAAAATTCTTCCTAAAATGTAGGAAGAGTTTATATTTTACTTTATTCCCTTGAACAAGCCCTGGAGGAGACTGAAATTAGGTTACAGAGCACAAATGGCTCAGAGAAGATTAGGAAAGGGAATGCATCATGCATTGTCTGAACGCAGTGTGATGGACTTGAGTTTCTGTTACTGAAAGAATACTTTTTGTGGTGAGGATAGACAACCTTCTAAATATATTGGTAATATAACAAACAGTACTGATATGGAGATTAGCTAAGGAGTGTGAACGAGCTGGGTGAGAAGAAAAAGTATCCTGGATATAACAAATGATGTCATAAAATAAAAGGGGCCTGTACTATTAAGGTGAGTAAAATAATTGGATGTATCCATCTTACTTCTGAAATGTAATGTCTCTGTGAAAAGGGTTATAAATCTGTTTTAAATGAGACCTTTAACCATTTAAACGATTGAAGAAATGCTTCATATTCTCTAGATAGGTGCACTAGTAACACAATGTTGGTTGAAGTATTATGTAGAGTTGATGTAAAAGGAATTCCCTTTTGGAGTAGGGAGTGTATGTTCATAGGTTCATAGGTTCATAGGTTCGTACTAGGCTATCTGCCCAAGGGCATTTATAAGCCTAGCCCAAAGTTATGTGGCTTTCACCACCCCTTTAGTTTGAAGAAAACTATGCCTATTATTTTGCTGTGCCTCTGTCAAGCAGTGACACTGAAGTAATCCCTGGGGTATATCTGCGATCTCCCATCCATTGGTCAAGATTCCTCTTGAACAAGGCCAGTGAGGTGCTCTGCCTCACATGTACCGGGATTCTGTTCCACAGCATAGGGAGTCTCTGGGTGATGAATCTGTCCCTCCAGCACATTCTATTAATAACTGTGTCAAGGTTTAAGTCTCCCACCCTTGTGGTTCTGAGGGATCTAGATTTTTTGAGGTGAAGCATATTCATCAAATCTGGGTTTGACATGGCCTTATATGTCAGGCACAGGTCACCTCTGAGCAAGCAGTATGCGACTGAATAGAGCTGGAGTTCTTTCAGTCTGGCAGCATACGACATATTTTTGAGACCCTTTATCCTTTTGGTGAGGAACTTTTGGGGCCTTTCCAGCTGCTGCAGGTGTCGGGTCAGATACATTCCGAATGGGGCATTGTACTCAATCATAGGTCTATTGAGTGATGAGTACAGGGGACGATGACCTCCCTAGATCTAGATGTGAATCCCTTCATGATCAGGTGGGCAATGTAGAAGGTTTTCCTAACTAGTTTGGGAACATGAGTGTCAAGCGAAAGGTTACTGTCAACCTGGGGCCCCAGATCCTGATGACTTCTTCTGTGCTCAGTGGATTGCCACCTATATGGTAGCTAGGGGTAACCTTGTTTTCCCGAAGGGTATGACTATGCATTTCTTGGCGTTTAACTTTAGGCCATGGCTCTGGCACTAGTTATCCGTTTCTGTGAGGCCCTTCTGAAGGATATCTGTGTCAGATGTGTTTTCGACTATGGCCCAGTTTGATCATCTGCAAACTTTGTCAACCATAACCCTCCTGTGTTTGCTTGTACTTCAGAAAGTAGATGCCGAACAAGAGTGGTCCCAGGACTGAGCCCTGTGGGACACCACTTGTGACAGGCTTTGAGTCTGACATGGCGCCAGCAACTCTGACCCTGTGGGTTCTGTCACTTAGCCAGTTTGCAACCCATCTTGTGATGTATGGGTTTACATTTAAGCTGATGAGTTTTCGATGATACCTGAGTGGGGTATTGTGTCGAAGGCCTTTGCCAGGTCGAGGTAGGCTGTATGGACTGCCTTGCCCTCATCAATGGCCTTGGTGACTGTTTCAAAAAAGTCAACCAAGTTTAAGAGGCATGATCTGCCTTTGACAAAGCAAACTGGGATGGATCCAAAGTCTGCAAGTTCCCTATGTCTTTATTTATGAGTTCCATTATGATCCTCTCCATGGCTTTGCAGATAAGGCTTGTCAAGCTAATGGGACGGTAATTTCCAGGGTCGGTGGAGGCACCGCCCTTATGAAGTGGGACCACAGTTGCCATGCGCCACTCCTTGGGTATGTATCCTGAGGTGAGGCTAAGATTAAACAGCTGTCCTAACTGCGGGTTTAATTCCTCATTGAGTTTGTGGAGCACACAGCAGGGGACACCATCCGGTTCCATGGATGCTGTGTTTTTTGCCTTGGAGAGAGCAGTTCTCACCTGGGCGTCGGAGATGTTTGGGGGGCTACAATCCTCTGGTATAGATATCTCTCCTTTTGGGGGGGGGGAGAAGTTTGCACTGAACCTGTCAGCCAGTATGTTGACAATGTGTGTAGGTTCAGTAATCTTCACATCATTTTGAATTAATTCTGAGCATATCTGGGAGTTTCCTCCTAGGTTTCTAACATAGCTAAAGAAGGCCTTATGATTGTCTTTTGAGTCCTTGGTGATTTTTCTCTCAAAATTTGCCTTGGATGATTTTATGAGAGCTCTTAGTTTTTACTTATAATGATCAAAGGTGTCTTACCTTTCAAGGATTTTGCTCTATCTTGTAGTAGCTTCCTCCTTTTGTTGTAGAGCTTGTTTATGGCTGGGGTCCACCAGACTGGACTCTTGCCTTTGGTACAAAGAGTCTTAGTTTGTTTGGGATTGCCTGATCCATGCAGTCCTGTAGGTGCTGGAAGAAGGCATTTGTAAGTGATTCAGCGGTTTGAGTAATGTTTACCACTGGCTCAGGGGCCTTAAAGGAGACCACACTAGTTTTAGAAGTGTGAAGTCGGCTTTTGAGAAGTTTTTCACTGTGGTCTTTTTAGTTCAGGTGGGGCGGATGAGGACCTCCAGCGAGATTAGTTTATGATCTGATCTCACCAGTGAGGGTATACTTCCGGTGTTGAACATTGTGATCCCATGTTCGTGATGATGAGATCAAGTATGTTTTCTCCTCTTGTGGGGATGGTGACTAGTTGTTCCATGGCATTTGAGTTTATGAACTCCAGGAACCTTTGGGCTAGAGTGTTTGGGCTTGAGTAGTGTTCCCAGTCTATATTAGGGTAGTTGAAATCACCTAGTATGATGGTATTTGGAGATACATTTATCCCCTCCAGTGTTTTCAGGAAGGCCATGTGAGGTTCTTGAGTTTGAGAGGGTGGCCTGTAACATGCTACAAATTGCAGAGCAGTCTTGCCTATGGTTAATTGCACCTGGATGGTCTCCGATGCATCGTGCGTTGCCACCAACCTTGAGGTGTGTGTGTCCTTTATGAATATGGACACCCCCCCTCCTTTCTTGGTGTTGTCCGGATTTTGGGGCCGGAACGCATGATATGAGGTGAAACCTGATAGTGTTGGGGTGCTCTCAGGAGACTTGAACCAGGTTTCTGTCACAGCACAGACACCGATGTTCTCCATATTGAGAAGGGCCTCGAGTGCGTGCATCTTGAGATTGAGACTTCTGGCATTGAGCAGCATTACCCTTAGTTTTTTTCCTTTTTTGTGTTCTAGGGTGGTAGGTTTAGAATTTGAGCCTTGCCTAAAAAAGGCACTATGGGGGGTGGCAAGAGCCTTTGCCAATATCCGGAAGCCCAGGGGTGACAGGTGCAAGCCGTCCCTTGCGAAGCAGCGTGGCTTGTCCAGCATGTCATCCCAGGCAGACAGACATTGGATCCCCTTTGAATGACACCAAAACTTAAGCCAATTGTTAAAGCTGATCATCTTATCACTGTATTGTGGCATCATTCTAGGTGAAGGTAGGATACTGCTCAAGGTCAGGGTCATACCTGCCTGGGCTACATAATCAGAGAGCTCCTCAATGTCTCTTTTCATGTAGTCCAAGGAGATCGTCTCAGGTCGCTGGCACCAGCATGGACAATGACTGAGTCGTACTTGTACTGCTGTTGAGAGACCTGAGTGCTTGCGTTATGTGGCGGATTCTAGCCCGACAGGCAGCTTACTGTGACCTTCTCCTTACTCAGTCTGGTGGCGGGACGCCAGTGTGCCTGACTATGGAGTCACCAATGACAGTGTGTCTGACATTGTGTTTGGCCTTAAGGGCTGTGACTGTCTGACACTCTGACTGTGTGGTCTATGTGATGCATGTGTTGGGTCCTGAGGTGGTAGTTGTTTGGGTGTCTGCTTTGGAGGCCTCTGCTGTTTTGGTAGATTTTTGGTCAGAGCCTCCGAGTATGTCTTTGTGTGATTATGTGTATGATTTGAAGTTGTGATGGTACTATGTGTGACTGGGTATGTAGTGTGTGTGGTTACCTTCTCCTCCTGTCTGGTCTTGCCAGTCCTATGTTGAGAGAGCTCAGCCTCCAGTTTGGCCGTATAGTTGCATCTCTCGCATGTATTTGTGTTTTGTGGGAGAAGGAGAGGGTTGTCTGTGTACATGAGGCAATTGTAACATTGCCTCAATATTCCCAGGTTCACCAGTTGAGCAGGAGAAGACACTAGCAACTGATCCTCGACATGCTAAGTAATAGATAAAAAACTTACAAAAGACTCCGGGGGATGTGGGTTCTAGGCTGGTGGGGTACTATCTATAATAATAGTGCTTTATCAAGGTGCAAGTACTGTAGGAGCAAGTGCTAGGCTTTACAGATAGAGAATAGTCTACTTGGGAATCAAGTAGAGATGAAGTTTTTAGTTATAGGATACGCTGGTTAGATCGGCAGTAAAGTTCGAGGAAGGTAGATTTAAGGGAAAATTTGAAGAGTGGAATTTAGGTAGCCCGAATAGTTTAACCTTGTTAAACTGCCGCTGCTCTTGTGTGCAACAGTGGCAACTCCGCGCTAAATCACGCTTTATAGCAGGGGGCTGGAAAAAACAGGAAATGACCCAAAATGGCCAACGAATTACTAGTTGCTGTCTCTAACCACTCCTTTGAGGACAAACAAGCAGCTCAGTACTCCCCACTCCCACTGGTGAGTAAAGAAACTACCTCTGGCCACACAGAAAATGGAGGAACACAGGAACCAAATACAAAGCCCAGGGATCAGCAAAATCTGATCACTGGAACAACTAGCTAGGAAAGTTTAGGAAAGGAGAAGTATTTTTTGTTTTTTTTAGTTTTTTTGCAAACAGACAGAAAAAATACAGTAAATGCTTTGGTATTCGACTAAGTTGCTATCAAAGGCTGGTACACTTGAGTGTATTAGCCTGTTTGTTACTTTAAGCAAAACTTTAGCCAACAAGTGCAATCAACAATTTAAGCACAGAAAAACAGGAAAATCAGGTAATAAAACAGTAATATAGGCACAAACAGTAGTCAGAAAGCTCAAAAGATCGAAAAATGCAAAATAAAATGTTTAAAAAATACTTATAATCAAGAAAGTTGCTTTTTCTGCTCTCTGCTGGCTTAGGAACTCTGCAGGGGACCACGAGGAGCTATGCTAAGTTCTCTAATGCCTGAAAAAGCCCGCCAAAGCGCTTTATAGCAGGGGGCTGGAAAAAACAGGAAATGACCCAAAATGGCCAACGAATTACTAGTTGCTGTCTCTAACCACTCCTTTGAGGACAAACAAGCAGCTCAGTACTCCCCACTCCCACTGGTGAGTAAAGAAACTACCTCTGGCCACACAGAAAATGGAGGAACACAGGAACCAAACACAAAGCCCAGGGATCAGCAAAATCTGATCACTGGAACAACTAGCTAGGAAAGTTTAGGAAAGGAGAAGTATTTTTTGTTTTTTTTTTTTAGTTTTTTTGCAAACAGACAGAAAAAATACAGTAAATGCTTTGGTATTCGACTAAATTGCTATCAAAGGCTGGTACACTTGAGTGTATTAGCCTGTTTGTTACTTTTAAGCAAAACTTTAGCCAACAAGTGCAATCAACAATTTAAGCACAGAAAAACAGGAAAATCAGGTAATAAAACAGTAATATAGGCACAAACAGTAGTCAAAAAGCTCAAAAGATCGAAAAATGCAAAATAAAATGTTTAAAAAATACTTATAATGTATTAGAAAATATTTGACATAGATATTGATGAAAGGAAAATTCTAACTCTAAATGATTGTATAGCTGTTTGCTATAATAAAAATGATGTCAGATTAAGAATTTTGAAAATGGAATGCATTATCATGTTGTGTTACTCTGTCAACGTTGAAGTTATATACAGGGTGATGGTCACGGTGGACGAGAAATCAATGTCATTAGCAGAGAATATCATGGCTATGTTAGCCAACAGGAAGCTATCTAAATCAAGCTGTTTTTTGTCCTGTTTTGATTAGAGTAATCCCTTATGAAAAAGAGTAGGTACAGCTGGTGCATATGCTGAGTTCTGCCTCCATGGAACGGAAAAAGCATATGCCTGCAAACTGTCTCATAAGGCATGAAAAAAGACTTTGAGTTGGTTGTTGTGGTATTTTGTGAAGAACTTACTTCTGAAAAACTCTGCATCATTGTATTGTGTAGAAGTTTTCCTTATTCCGCTATAATTCATGAGCCAAAAAGATATGACAATTCAATGTATCCATTACCTGCATTTAAAATTTTGGAATATGACTTGGCAATAGTTAGAGTATGCTGCAAGATGTACTCACAAATCCAGGTTGTCCTTTTTCAAAGTTGACAAATCTAGTTTCTCTTTATTCCTTTATGTTTTAGATAACTCTGGAGTTGCTTATATTGATTCAAAGATGACTAGACTGAACCTTTTCATGGAAACTTGTCAAGGTCCTGTGGACAATTTTCATCTCCTTCAGGATAAGAAGTAACTTCTGCTGATGCCAGTTGCCTACAGTGACATGCTGATGAAATGGACTCACCAGAAAGAACCTTAAGATTCTGTTGTTAACCACTGGACTTTGGGTGGTAGAAGATGAGTTGTACTTATGGATAAGATCTTCATAGTTATCCATCACAGGAGGCTCTTGCTTATCCATTTAAGAAATTAGAATCTTCACGGTTGCGATCCTAAATGGTAAACGCTAAACAAGCTAAAACTGAACTCAAAATAAAACAGAAACGATCCGGCAAAAACAAAATGATGCACGGACTGTTTATTTCACATAAGCGCTTTCGGTCGAGGTGATACCCCAACCTTCTTCAGACATACACAATTTCCACAACAATAACGCTTTCATTAAATATATCTCTCAATTAGATAATATTACTCAATTAGACAATAATTAAATCATTAATTCTGATTGCAGTTGCAAGAACAAGTACAAGAAAGCAGCAATATTTCCCCAAGATAAGCCAACCACACAAATAATGCCAATATAAAAATACAAATATAAAAAGTTTATATATATTGGTTAAATAAATATTACCATTATATACTTTAACCATAAAAAATGTATGCAATACTAAATGTTGTTCACCCACATTTTAAAACAAATATAAAACATTATATAAAACGTTTTTAATATAAAAAGATTTTTGTTGGTGTTAATTTACCACAACCATATATAGTTAAATGCTTTACCTGCATACTAGTGCTAAAAATTAATCATAGTCTAGCAACATAAATCCAGGCCGACTAGCACAAGAACTGTCACTAAAATTAACAAATCCACTAATTTTTTCACTAATTTTTGAAGTTGTTTCAAATGAGATATTAAGTGTGCTAGTCGGCCTGGCTTTATGTTGCTAGACTATGATTAATTTTTAGCACTAGTATGCAGGTAAAGCATTTAACTATATATGGTTGTGGTAAATTAAACAAAATCTTTATATAAACAACAAAGACTATCAGTGAGTCCCAGCTCTACCTTCCAATAAAATTTATTTCGTTGAACAGTTCCTTCTCTAGCGCCTCGGCCAACAGCCTTTACAGAGTAAAACAGTAAAACTCATAAAACACTTGCAATATATACAAAAAACAAGTAATCAATCAATTACATAATTAAACTATCAAATCACATAGCTTAAATATATTTAAAGTCATAGTCTTAAACAAGACATTGCCAGTTACATTCTCTGTTCATTCCATGTGGATGCAAAGTCCCAAATTTCATAATCAAAATGCATTCCTTTTGTCTTAACATATTTTTTGCCTATCAACATCATTATAATATAATGGAACATGTTCCAGAACAGACACTTTTATATTCTCAATATTTCCATGGTGTACTGAGTTAAAATGCTCAACAATAGGACTAGTAATTTTATTATTTTAACATCTCTAATATGTTCTTTTATCCTATCTGCTAGCATTCTTTTGTTTCTCAATATAGTATTTGTTACAATCACAGAATATGACATACACAACACCTTTGCTCATACATGTATATTTGCCTTTTGTATCAAAAATTTTGCCATTTATTTTATTCACTTCATTTACAACATGTTTACATATAGCACATTTTCCACAAGGGAATGTTCCCAAATTCTTCACAACATTTAATTCATTAGTACAAGGCTTTTTATAAATGCTGTGTATCAGAAAGTCCTGTATATTTTTCCCCTTTCTATATGATGTCATTAATTTTATATTTTTCAGTGATGTTATATCTTTTTTAATAAAATTCCAATATTCCATAATGATTTTATTACCAATCATAGAGAAGTTAGTGTACTTTGTAACAAAAAACATTCTCTCCTGTTCAGTCCCATATTTATTGCTACTTTCATAGTTATTTTGTCTAATAGTGCCCTTACTCTGTTTAAAGGCTCTATGCAAGCTATTTTCTACATCATCTGGGTTATACCCTCTAGTTTTGAATATCTCGGCCACTTTATAGGCCTCCCTAAAGGCCATATCAATATCAGAATTGAGTCTTTTTATTCTCAAAAATTCCCCATAGGGGATGGCTGACAACGTATGGGGATGGCAACTATCTCCCACATTTTCCAACTTATTTCATCAAATTTTCTATGAATACTAGTATATATGGGAAAGCCATTATTGCCCCTAAGCGAAATATCCAAGAAATTAACCTGATTTCCCTTTTGTATGTCACTAAATTTTATACCAAATCTGTTATTATTTAATTCATCAATGAAGTTATCTGATGTATCCCAATCCCATGACAAATGAAAATTAGGTCATCAATAAATCTAAAAATACCTTAGAACATTATTTTGAAAGAAAGGCAACCTATAAAGGTGTTCATTTTCAAATAGCCCCATAAACAGGTTAGCATAGGCTGGTGCAAACGCTGCCCCCATAGCAGTACCTGTAACTTGTCTATAAACAGTGCCATTAAATTCAAAAAAATTATTTTTCAAGCAGAATTCCACCAGTTCCAGGACATAATATGTTTTAGGACTATCATTCAAAAAGAATTTTATAGCTTCCAAGCCCAAAATATGGGAAATATTGGTGTAGAGACTCTCTACATCCACAGTAATAAAGTACATATTTTCACCCCAATATATATCTTTTATTTTCCTTAGAAAATCATATGAATCTTGTATATAAGAAGGTAACAACAGAACTTTCTTTATCAATATTTCATGTAACATGGTGCAAAGATTATAAGTAAAATATCCAAAAGCTGACACAATAGGCCGACCAGGTGGTTGGTTCAGATCTTTATGAATTTTAGGTAGGCAAAAGAATTTTGCAATTTTTCTGTTCTTTACATTTATTTTTCTATTTATATCCATTTGACTTAGATAGTGTAATCTCACACCTTTCTGTAATAATTTTTCAAAATCTTTTCTGCTTGACATAGCTGATTAATGTTAGTTTACAATATACATTGTTGTTATCTAGATGTTGCATACACATACTATAATAATCATGAGAATTTAATATAACTAATTTTCCCCCTTTGTCTGCTTGTTTAAAGACTATATTACAGTTTTTACTCAGTTGTTGCAGCTTTTCCCATTCCAATTTTGTTAGATTATAAGTATGCTTTTTATTCATAAAGCTCTCTATTTCCTTTTCTAACATTGTATTCAGTAGAGATTCAAAACGTACTATATTAGAATTTTACATGGAGGTAAAAATAGTTATTATCTTTAAGCATATGTGTATTTAATAAGTCATAAGCATTATTTTCATCTTCACTACCCGATGCACATGAATAAAAACTTTCTTCACTTTCTGTTTCACTATCTAATGAAAGTAAAACATCACAGTTAGTATCTAACTCAGTTGCTTTATTTAATCTAAAGAAGTGTTCCTTTAAATGCATTTTTCGGCATAGTTGGAACAATTCAGTTTTAACCTCATACTTTTTGGGTAAGCATGTGGGGACAAATTTTAAACCCTTCTCTAAAACAGACATTTCTATCTTGTCTAGTTTATAACTGGACAAGTTAACAACATAATTACTATGTAAGTTATGTCCATCTACCTTTCTTATGTTGTCCATCGCCCGAGTCTCTCTGGCGTTCTGGATTGTTCCAGCCCCTTTTCCTGGTATTGGTATAATGTCCATTCGATTCTGAGTAGGTTTTATGAAATGCTTCTGGGTTTGCTGCAACTGGCAGTCTAGGAAAAGTTTCTCTGTCATCTTCTTCCCATGAAGACGCTCCACTTTCACCAGACAGGAAGTTCTTACTGGCATATTTTTCTGAAGCAGGATTTCCTTTTTGAAAAGAGACACTCTTTCTCCTGTTTCTTTGATAGCTAGGAAATACAAACGCCCTCTTGTGGTCATAGTCTCTAATGTCTCTAGTTAGTTTAGATTTTTTCTTTCTACCAGATCTTTTTCATAACTATTTAATTTGGTGTTAATGCCTGAGAGGAAATTCTCTAATGTAGAATTTGATGTAATATTTACCAGTTGTTCACAAACTTGTTTGGTTTCAACTACAAGTTTGTCTTTTTCATATTGTCTCTTTCAATTAAAATTGACACCCATTCTAAACTGCACCGATGTGCAGCTGCTATCCATCGTTCATGAAATTTAACTTCTACTTCATTAGTAAGGTCAAATGGTGTTGATGGATTCTTAATAGACCTTAACCCTCTAGGTGTTATATCCAGTTCAATATATCTTTCAAGACTGCCAATATTGTAGAAAGTAGATGTTTCTTTAAAAATCAATCTTTCAAGTTTAGAACACAAATCCTGTACATCTGGATTATCTGAAATAATGTTCTTTTTGCCTACCATAGCAAAAGGATTGGTAGTAGTTCTCTTCCTGGAATTTTCCCATTTCTTTATAATACCAAAGCCTGAGTCTCCTGTGGCTTCTGGTACTACATTCTTTATCATTGTTGTGCCAGTGTCATTAGGCAAATTACTGGAGCGGTTGTTATTTTCTCCATTCCGATTAAACATCTCCATACCAGTCTCTCTAAATATTCTAGGAAAGGAGCACATGGACTCACTTGTCATATTCAAACAACAGCAAACAAAATGTATATATATAAACAACAAAGACTATCAGTGAGTCCCAGCTCTACCTTCCAATAAAATTTATTTCGTTGAACAGTTCCTTCTCTAGCGCCGCCAACAGCCTTTACAGACTAAAACAGTAAAACTCATAAAACACTTGCAATATATACAAAAAACAAGTAATCAATCAATTACATAATTAAACTATCAAATCACATAGCTTAAATATATTTAAAGTCATAGTCTTAAACAAGACATTGCCAGTTACATTCTCTGTTCATTCCATGTGGATGCAAAGTCCCAAATTTCATAATCAAAATGCATTCCTTTTGTCTTAACATATTTTTTGCCTATCAACATCATTATAATATAATGGAACATGTTCCAGAACAGACACTTTTATATTCTCAATATTTCCATGGTGTACTGAGTTAAAATGCTCAGCAATAGGACTAGTAATTTTATTATTTTAACATCTCTAATATGTTCTTTTTTATCCTATCTGCTAGCATTCTTTTTGTTTCTCCAATATAGTATTTGTTACAATCACAGAATATGACATACACAACACCTTTGCTCATACATGTATATTTGCCTTTTGTATCAAAAATTTTGCCATTTATTTTATTCACTTCATTTACAACATGTTTACATATAGCACATTTTCCACAAGGGAATGTTCCCAAATTCTTCACAACATTTAATTCATTAGTACAAGGCTTTTATAAATGCTGTGTATCAGAAAGTCCTGTATATTTTTCCCTTTCTATATGATGTCATTAATTTTATATTTTTCAGTGATGTTATATCTTTTAATAAAATTCCAATATTCCATAATGATTTTATTACCAATCATAGAGAAGTTAGTGTACTTTGTAACAAAAAACATTCTCTCCTGTTCAGTCCCATATTTATTGCTACTTTCATAGTTATTTTGTCTAATAGTGCCCTTACTCTGTTTAAAGGCTCTATGCAAGCTATTTTCTACATCATCTGGGTTATACCTCTAGTTTTGAATATCTCGCCACTTTATAGGCCTCCTAAAGGCCATATCAATATCAGAATTGAGTCTTTTATTCTCAAAATTCCCCATAGGGGATGGCTGACAACGTATGGGGGGATGGCAACTATCTCCCCACATTTTCCAGCTTATTTCATCAAATTTTCTATGAATACTAGTATATATGGGAAAGCCATTATTGCGCCTAAGCGAAATATCCAAGAAATTAACCTGATTTCCCTTTTGTATGTCACTAAATTTTATACCAAATCTGTTATTATTTAATTCATCAATGAAGTTATCTGATGTATCCCAATCCCCATGACAAATGAAAATTAGGTCATCAATAAATCTAAAATACCTTAGAACATTATTTTGAAAGAAAGGCAACCTATAAAGGTGTTCATTTTCAAATAGCCCATAAACAGGTTAGCATAGGCTGGTGCAAACGCTGCCCCCATAGCAGTACCTGTAACTTGTCTATAAACAGTGCCATTAAATTCAAAAATTATTTTCAAGCAGAATTCCACCAGTTCCAGGACATAATATGTTTTAGGACTATCATTCAAAAAGAATTTTATAGCTTCCAAGCCCAAAATATGGGAAATATTGGTGTAGAGACTCTCTACATCCACAGTAATAAAGTACATATTTTCACCCCAATATATATCTTTTATTTTCCTTAGAAAATCATATGAATCTTGTATATAAGAAGGTAAAACTCTGCATCATTGTATTGTGTAGAAGTTTTCCTTATTCCGCTATAATTCATGAGCCAAAAAGATATGACAATTCAATGTATCCATTACCTGCATTTAAAATTTTGGAATATGACTTGGCAATAGTTAGAGTATGCTGCAAGATGTACTCACAAATCCAGGTTGTCCTTTTTCAAAGTTGACAAATCTAGTTTCTCTTTATTCCTTTATGTTTTAGATAACTCTGGAGTTGCTTATATTGATTCAAAGATGACTAGACTGAACCTTTTCATGGAAACTTGTCAAGGTCCTGTGGACAATTTTCATCTCCTTCAGGATAAGAAGTAACTTCTGCTGATGCCAGTTGCCTACAGTGACATGCTGATGAAATGGACTCACCAGAAAGAACCTTAAGATTCTGTTGTTAACCACTGGACTTTGGGTGGTAGAAGATGAGTTGTACTTATGGATAAGATCTTCATAGTTATCCATCACAGGAGGCTCTTGCTTATCCATTTAAGAAATTAGAATCTTCACGGTTGCGATCCTAAATGGTAACGCTAAACAAGCTAAAACTGAACTCAAAATAAAACAGAAGCGATCCGGCAAAAACAAAATGATACGGACTGTTTATTTCACATAAGCGCTTTTCGGTCGGTGATACCCCAACCTTCTTCAGACATACACAATTTCCACAACAATAACGCTTTCATTAAATATATCTCTCAATTAGATAATATTACTCAATTAGACAATAATTAAATCATTAATTCTGATTGCAGTTGCAAGAACAAGTACAAGAAAGCAGCAATATTTCCCCAAGATAAGCCAACCACACAAATAATGCCAATATAAAAATACAAATATAAAAAGTTTATATATATTGGTTAAATAAATATTACCATTATATACTTTAACCATAAAAAATGTATGCAATACTAAATGTTGTTCACCCACATTTTAAAACAAATATAAAACATTATATAAAACGTTTTTAATATAAAAAGATTTTTGTTGGTGTTAATTTACCACAACCATATATAGTTAAATGCTTTACCTGCATACTAGTGCTAAAAATTAATCATAGTCTAGCAACATAAATCCAGGCCGACTAGCACAAGAACTGTCACTAAAATTAACAAATCCACTAATTTTTTCACTAATTTTTGAAGTTGTTTCAAATGAGATATTAAGTGTGCTAGTCGGCCTGGCTTTATGTTGCTAGACTATGATTCATTTTTAGCACTAGTATGCAGGTAAAGCATTTAACTATATATGGTTGTGGTAAATTAACACCAACAAAAATCTTTTTATATTAAAAACGTTTTATATAATGTTTTATATTTGTTTTAAAATGTGGGTGAACAACATTTAGTATTGCATACATTTTTTATGGTTAAAGTATATAGTGGTAATATTTATTTAACCAATATATATAAACTTTTATATTTGTATTTTTATATTGGCATTATTTGTGTGTTGGCTTATCTTGGGGAAATATTGCTGCTTTTGTACTGTTCTTGCAACTGCAATCAGAATTAATGATTTAATTATTGTCTGAGTAATATTTCAATTGAGAGATATATTTAATGAAAGCGTTATTGTTGTGGTTAGGCTGTCTGAAGAAGGTTGTGGTCACCTTGACCGAAAGCGCTGTGAAATAAACAGTCCGTGCATCATTTTGTTTTTGCCGGATCGCTTGTTTTATTTTGAGTTCAGTTTAGCTGTTACGTTATCCAGTTTGTCATGTCGAGCAGAAACGGTACCGGTGAGCAGAATAGTGTGCACCATAGGACTGGGTCACAACCGTTGTTTTCCCAAGATGAAGAACCTGGTACTAGTGCACGACAAAACAGAACTGTTATACGGAATGATGAAGATGGTGGTAACACGATCAGTGACTCACCAATGAACCTTACCTCTTTGGTAAATATTCTTTTAACTAAAGTTGACAATTTAACTCAACAAGTGCAAGAATGCGTTGGCAGGAACAATCGCAATCAGCAGATAGTTCCTGGTGGGAACAACAGTATAGCCACGCCAACCCTCTCGTTAACAGGATCTATTCAGCCTGGCCAACGGATGTCAGGCGTGAGTACGCCAAACAGGGCACAAGAAACTTCAAATTCAACAGAAGTTAATGTTAATGGAGCTAACTTCATACCAAATAACACTACTGGGATAATTACAAATCCGAGACTTCAGGGGATAAATGTAACTTCACCAATACCGTCCATGGCTAATTTTTTAGCCAAGAAGGATTTCTTTTCATCGCTAGATAATGCAAACGCCAATGGGGATGAGAATATGGACAATAATATGGTGAGTTCGTCTACTTTTATTGAAAAACTTAACATGTTTGATAGCAAACTATTTCGTTTTAAAAAGCTTCAATTAGAAGTCTCGTATCTCCAAGAGTGTATTAAATTGAAAATAATTCCAAAAGGGTTACGCCAGTGGCGTTACCCTGCAGGACTGATCAATAATTCAGTATTTCATCAAGAATTATTGAGTTTATTTGATAAACAAGGGATTGAATTCCTGAATTCTCTTGTTAATTTTTACAACATGAAATTAAATACATTGCAAGATGAGATAATACCATTGGAAGCTTTTTTACAGGGGCACTCTGAGTTTTTAAGATACAAATATGACTATGCAAGAATCTTGGCTAGCATTGATGCAACCATTAATAAATTAGTTGCTAACAAGAAAAGAAAAATTGACAGAGACATTAAAGATTATAGTAATAACAGGGCTTACCCCCCTCCCCCTTTGGGACAAACACATGCGTCTAACTTAAATGAGAATCAGGGGGGTTGACTCTGGTTCTCAGGCTAACTTACAAGATGAAGATGACAATTTCGAGATACCACAAATTAGAAGGAGTGAACGTATCAGGAATCAAAGCCATCATAATAGTAATACTAATGGGGGAAATCATAACCAAGTTCAATATGCCCACAATGGAAATGGAAACAATCAGGGTTTTCACATGCCAGTGGAAGCCCCAAATCCAGGCACGAGCAGGAACAACAACAATTCTACATCCAACCGGAGGGGGAGATCACAGAGGAGACCGAAGAGGAACCAACGGAGGAGATAATCAACATAGAAGACAGTGGTCCCATTGTGTTAAATAGTCAGCAAGGAGATTTCAAGATCTACAATTATACTGTATTAACAGTTGAACAGAAACTTATTTATTTTTTATCTAGAGGACTTACTTTTGTTCCTGACAGTAAATGTAATCTAGTTAATACTATTGTAGATCTGAAATTATATGTTCGTAAACTAAATTTGGCATTTAGATTAGGCAACACACCGTCCCTTCTTAACACTTATAGAGTCTCAAGTGTTTTTAACCCCCCATTACATCCCTCTTTGAACATATTTGAGAAAATATGTGAAAATGACTTAAGGTCAATGGCAGGAAAAAGAGGCAATTCTCACAATATGAGAACTAACATCTCTCGAGATGAATTAGCTTTTATTTCTCTGCTTAATGAATGTAACATAAGGTACGTCTCCAGACAAAGGAGGGGGTTTGGTATTTATGGATGAGTACTTGTACGATAGGAAAATGCTTGAACACTTAGACTCTAGTACTTATGTACAATCTAGCCTAAATGAAATACACATGGCTTATAAGAAAATTAAAGGCATTTTAGATGACCTTTTTATTGAAGGGACCGTGGATAGTGATAGGTTACACTATCTAAATATGCCAGCGCCAAAAATTTCGACATTGTTTGGCACACCAAAAATCCACAAGGATTTAAAGAACCCCCCATTTAGACCAATTGTAGATGGACGGGGGTCTATTACATACTCGTGTGCCAAACTAGTGGATGGGATTCTTAAACCCTTGCTAAAAACAGAACCTCAAATCTGCAAAGATTCCTGGAGCTTTTTACAAGGCATTGACAAAATGGTCTTTGATAGAGACTGTGTATTTTTAGTAGTCGATATCAAAGATTTGTACACAGTTATACCTCAAAATCTAGGCATTGAGTGGACAAGGGAATTTATGTTGAGGAAAAATGCCTCTAATGATGATATGAACCTTGTAGAAGTTCTATTGGAATTGGTTCTGTTTAATAATTTTTTGACTTTTAAAGGGCAATTCTACCTACAAAAGACTGGTATGGCAATGGGGTCCCCTTGTGGTTGTAGTTTTGCAAACTCTGTCCTAGCACACTGGGAACACCAATATTTATTTCAAAATAATTATTACCAACAATATGTCACTTGGTACAACAGGTACCAGGATGACATGTGTTTCTTTTGGAAAGGGCCGGTTGATGTAATTCCTCAATTCATTGATAGCCTTTCAAATATGACAAGTTTTTTACAATTCACTTACTTAGTTGGAGAGTACGATATGTGCTTTTTGGATGTCAAATTGAATAAAGACATTGTCAATAACAAGTACAAATCTGAAATATACAGGAAGCCCACGCATTCTAATTCCTTTCTACACTTTTCAAGTTGCCATCCTTTTCATCAGAAGAAAAGTGTAGTAAAGGGACAATTTGTGAGGGCTGCAAGGATGGTATCAGACAAACAAGATTTTGTTGTTGAATGTGACAATTTAAGCACTAAGTTCTCCATGAGAGGTTACCCAAACTCCTTAATTGAAGAAATCAGAGAGGAGGTAGCCATTAAAAGAGACATTGGTCATTTTCGTCCACTTTTGGAAGGAGGGACAATGTCAAATGTAACAGGGCCACTATCTAGGCAATCTTCTGATTTCAACATCAACTTTATCTTCACCTATTGTATTGATTTTAAATACATTAGGGGAATTATAAATAAAAATTGGAACATTTTTCTGGAAGATACAGAGTTAGTGAAAGCAATAGGTATCGAACCTAAATTTGTATACAGGAGAGGAGTGAATTTAAAGAACCTAGTAGATAAGTCTAGTGCCAAAACAATAACAGCTAATTTTGGCATGTCTAAATGTGGTATGTGCTCCCAATGCATGCACATTATGCCAGGTAACAAAATAAGTATAAAAGGGAAAACCTATAGCATTAATGGCAAGTATAATTGTGATAGTAAGAGAGTAATTTATGTAGCACAATGCGTGAAATGTTGCGCATTCTACATAGGCAAGACAGAAAGGTCATTGAAGAAAAGAATATACGAGCATTGTTATGCTATTAGTAGAAATGATTTAAATAATGCTCTTACCAGACACTTACGTGATGAACCTGATCACTTTTTTCTTTTTTCTGTCATCCAACAAATTAATATAAGTACCAGAGGGGGTCCATGGCAACTTTGGTTGGAGGAGCAAGAGTTATTATGGCAAATTAGAACTGCGGCTTATATCCCTCCAGGATTAAATGAATATGCATCAATAAAAAGCATATTGAAAATTAAAGCATTAAATAGATGACAATAGTCATATTTGGGTTATCTTTATACAGTGTACTTGTAAATAAATAAATAAATAAATTGAAAATCCTATAGACATTTTTCGTAGGATGGTTTAATATTTTGTATTTTTCAAAAAAATGGTTTATAACTTAATATCTCATTTGAAACAACTTCAAAAATTAGTGAAAAAATTAGTGGATTTGTTAATTTTAGTGACAGTTCTTGTGCTAGTCGGCCTGGCTTTATGTTGCTAGACTATGATTAATTTTTAGCACTAGTATGCAGGTAAAGCATTTAACTATATATGGTTGTGGTAAATTAACACCAACAAAAATCTTTTTATATTAAAAACGTTTTATATAATGTTTTATATTTGTTTTAAAATGTGGGTGAACAACATTTAGTATTGCATACATTTTTTATGGTTAAAGTATATAGTGGTAATATTTATTTAACCAATATATATAAACTTTTTATATTTGTATTTTTATATTGGCATTATTTGTGTGGTTGGCTTATCTTGGGGAAATATTGCTGCTTTCTTGTACTTGTTCTTGCAACTGCAATCAGAATTAATGATTTAATTATTGTCTAATTGAGTAATATTATCTAATTGAGAGATATATTTAATGAAAGCATTATTGTTGTGGAAATTGTGTATGTCTGAAGAAGGTTGGGGTATCACCTCGACCGAAAGCGCTTATGTGAAATAAACAGTCCGTGCATCATTTTGTTTTTGCCGGATCCTAAATGGTACTTACTAGTATAGATCTAGAATTGTGGTTTTGGCCCTTTTTCAAACTGGAAATGGCACGGAATAAAAATCTTGAAAATTCTTGACATTTTGACTAAAAGGAACTCATAATATTTCATTTATCAACAGGTGAATCATACAGTTTAATTTGAAGTGAGGGTGTCCTATGGAGCAAGTTGACCTTAAGTTACTTTGTCAATTGACTTTGAAATTGTTAGTCTGTAGTAATTTGCATATTATATTTATTTTTTGACATGGAAAATGACTCTAAAGTTTGCCACCTAGGAAATATTAGAGAGGGCAAAAAGGGATGAAGAGGCAGGAGTAAATTTGAAGG
>NC_056741.1:1737197728-1737207461 GCF_019279795.1 Protopterus annectens | reverse complement strand
CCAGTGTTCAAATTCATTTGCCATTTTGGGTCATTTCCTGTTTTTTCCAGCCCCCTGCTATAAAGCACACGTTAGCGCGCTTTAGCGCGGAGTTGCCACTGTTGCACACAAGAGCAGCGGCGGTTAAACAAGGTTAAACTATGCGGGCTACCTAAATTCCACTCTTCAAATTTTCCCTTAAAACTACCTTCCTCGAACTGTACTGCCGATCTAACCAGCATATCCTATAACTAAAAACTTCATCTCTACTTGACTCCCAAGTAGACTATTCTCTATCTGTAAAGCCTAGCACTTGCTCCTACAGTACTTGCACCTTGATAAAGCACTATTATTATAGATAGTACCCCACCAGCCTAGAACCCACATCCCCCGGAGTCTTTTGTAAATTTTTTTATCTATTACTTCTAGCATGTCAAGGGATCAGTTGCTAGTGTCCTCTCCTGCTCAACTGGTGAACCTGGGAATATTGAGGCAATGTTACAATTGCCTCATGTACTGAACAATCCTCTCCTTCTCCCACAAAACACAAATACATGCGAGAGATGCAACTATACGGCCAAACTGGAGGCTGAGCTCTCTCAACATAGGACTGGCAAGACCAGACAGGAGGAGAAGGTAACCACACACACTACATACCCAGTCACACATAGTACCATCACAACTTCAAATCATACACATAATCACACAAAGACATACTCGGAGGCTCTGACCAAAAATCTACCAAAACAGCAGAGGCCTTCAAAGCAGACACCCAAACAACTACCACCTCAGGACCCAACACAAGCAACACATAGACCACACAGTCAGAGTGTCAAACAGTCACAGCCCTTAAGGTCAAACACAATGCCAGACACACTAGTCATTGGTGACTCCATAGTCAGGCACACTGACGTCCCACTCACCAGACTGAGTAAGGAGAAGGTCACAGTAAGCTGCCTGTCGGGCGCTAGAATCTGCCACATAACACAAGCACTCAGGTCTCTCAACAGCAGGTACAAGTACGACTCAGTCATTGTCCATGCTGGTGTCAACGACCTGAAACGTACCTCCTTGGACTACATGAAAAGAGACATTGAGGAGCTCTCTGATTATGTAGCCCAGGCAGGTATGACCCTAACCTTGAGCAGTATCCTACCTTCACCTAGAATGATGCCACAATACAGTGATAAGATGATCAGCTTTAATAATTGGCTTAAATTTTGGTGTCATTCAAAGGGGATCCAATGTCTGTCTGCCTGGGATGACATGCTGGACAAGCCACGCTGCTTTGCAAGGGACGGCTTGCACCTGTCACCCTGGGCTTCGGATATTGGCAAAGGCTCTTGCCACCCCCATAGTGCCTTTTTTAGGCAAGGCTCAAATTCTAAACCTACCACCCTAGAACACAAAAAAGGAAAAAAAACTAAGGGTAATGCTGCTCAATGCCAGAAGTCTCAATCTCACGCACTCGAGGCCCTTCTCAGTATGGAGAACATCGATGTCTGTACTGTGACAGAAACCTGGTTCAAGGCTCCTGAGAGCACCCCAGCACTATCAGGTTTCACCTCATATCATGCGTTCCGGCCCCAAAATCCGGACAAAACCAAGAAAGGAGGGGGGGTGTCCATATTCATAAAGGACACACACACCTCAAGGTTGGTGGCAACGCACGATGCATCGGAGACCATCCAGGTGCAATTAACCATAGGCAAGACTGCTCTGCAATTTGTAGCATATTACAGGCCACCTCTCAAACTCAGGAACCTCACATGGCCTTCCTGAAAACACTGGAGGGGATAAATGTATCTCCAAACACCATCATACTAGGTGATTTCAACTACCCTAATATAGACTGGGAACACTGCTCAAGCCCAAACACTCTAGCCCAAAGGTTCCTGGAGTTCATAAACTCAAATGCCATGGAACAACTAGTCACCATCCCCACAAGAGGAGAAAACATACTTGATCTCATCATCACGAACATGGGATCACAATGTTCAACACCGGAAGTATACCCCTCACTGGTGAGATCAGATCATAAACTAATCTCGCTGGTGGTCCTCATCCCGCCCCCACCTGAAATAAAAAAGACCACAGTGAAAAACTTCTCAAAAGCCAACTTCACACTTCTAAAAACTTGTGTGGTCTCCTTTAAGACCCCTGAGCCAGTGGTAAACATTACTCAACCCGCTGAATCACTTACAAATGCCTTCTACCAACACCTACAGGACTGCATGGATCAGGCAATCCCAAACAAAACTAAGACTCTTTGTACCAAAGGCAAGCGTCCAGTCTGGTGGACCCCAGCCATAAACAAGCTCTACAACAAAAGGAGGAAGCTACTACAAGATAGAGCAAAATCCTTGAAAGGTAAGACACCTTTGATCATTATAAGTAAAAAACTAAGAGCTCTCATAAAATCATCCAAGGCAAATTTTGAGAGAAAAATCGCCAAGGACTCAAAAGACAATCATAAGGCCTTCTTTAGCTATGTTAGAAACCTAGGAGGAAACTCCCAGATATGCTCAGAATTAGTTCAAAATGATGTGAAGATTACTGAACCTACACACATTGCCAACATACTGGCTGACAAGTTCAGTGCAAACTCCCCCCCTCCCCCCAAAAGGAGAGATATCTATACCAGAGGATTGTAGCCCACCAAACATCTCCAACGCCCAAGTGAGAACTGCTCTCTCCAAGGCAAAAAACACAGCATCCATGGGACCAGATGGTGTCCCCGGCTGTGTGCTCCACGAACTCAATGAGGAATTAAACCCACAGTTAGGACAGCTGTTTAAGCTTAGCCTCACCTCAGGATACGTACCCAAGGAGTGGCACACGGCGACTGTGGTCCCACTTCACAAGGGCGGTGCCTCCACCGACCCTGGAAATTACCGTCCCATTAGCTTGACAAGCCTTATCTGCAAAGCCATGGAGAGGATCATAATGGAACTCATAAATAAAGACATAGGGAACTTGCAGACTTTGGATCCAACCCAGTTTGGCTTTGTCAAAGGCAGATCATGCCTTTTAAACTTAGTTGACATTTTCGAAACAGTCACCAAGGCCATTGATGAGGGCAAGGCAGTCCATACAGCCTACCTCGACCTGGCAAAGGCTTTTGACACAATACCCCACTCAGGTATCATCAAAAAACTCATCAGCTTGAATGTAAACCCATACATCACAAGATGGGTTGCAAACTGGCTAAGTGACAGAACCCACAGGGTCAGAGTTGCTGGCGCCATGTCAGACTGAAAGCCTGTCACAAGTGGTGTCCCACAGGGCTCAGTCCTGGGACCACTCTTGTTCGGCATCTACTTTTCTGAAGTACAAGCAAACACAAGAGGGTTATGGCTGACAAAGTTTGCAGATGACTGCAAACTGGCCATAGTCAGCACATCTGACACAGATATCCTTCAGAAGGGCCTCACAGAAACGGATAACTGGTGCCAGAGCCATGGCCTAAAGTTAAACGCCAAGAAATGCATAGTCATACCCTTCGGGAAAAACAAGGTTACCCCTAGCTATCATATAGGTGGCAATCCACTGAGCACAGAAGAAGTCATCAGGGATCTGGGGACCCAGGTTGACAGTAACCTTTCATTTGACACTCATGTTGCCAAAGTAGTTAGGAAAACCTTCTACATTGCCCACCTGATCATGAAGGGATTCACATCTAGATCTAGGGAGGTCATCGTCCCCCTGTACTCATCACTCGTTAGACCTATTATTGAGTACAATGCCCCATTCGGAATGTATCTGACCCAACACCTGCAGCAGCTGGAAAGGCCCCAAAAGTTCCTCACCAAAAGGATAAAGGGTCTCAAAAATATGTCTTATGCTGCCCGACTGAAAGAACTCAAGCTCTATTCAGTCGCATACTGCTTGCTCAGAGGTGACCTGTGCCTGACATATAAGGCCATGTCAAACCCAGATTTGATGAATATGCTTCACCTCAAAAAATCTAGATCCCTCAGAACCACAAGGGTGGGAGACTTAAACCTTGACATGGTTATTAATAGAACATGCTGGAGGGACAGATTCATCACCCAGAGACTCCCTATGCTGTGGAACAAATTCCCATTACATGTGAGGCAGAGCACCTCGCTGGCCTTGTTCAAGAGGAATCTTGACCAATGGATGGGAGATCACAGATATACCCCAGGGATTACTTCAGTGTCAATGCTTGACAGAGGCAGAGCAAAATAATAGGCATAGTTTTCTTCAAACTAAAGGGGTGGCGAAAGACACATAACTATGGGCTAGGCTTATAAATGCCCTTGGGCAGATAGCCTAGTATGAACCTATGAACCTATGAAGTGTCTGCTTATAAGTGGCTCATTTCAGTAGAAGTACTACATATCTCTTTAGTAAAATCTCCTGCCCTCAGCAGATAGTCTAAAATTCAGAACAATAATAAGAAAAATGATTCACCAAAATTAAATATAAAATGTTAGGCTCAAAAGGTAAACTCAGGCCAGATCATTTCTATATTATACTGTTAGCTGGTATATACATGGGACCTTTATCAAATCATAGATATTTAAAGCAACTCTTGCATAACAGTTCATTAAAGTTTGTATATTACTTTAATCACAAGTATTCCTATATAATGTATATGTTTTTGTACAATCATTCCTAGTGCATACAGTTTTGGCTATTCCATTGCAAAAGAATATGCAACTTTGTATTAAATTCCTTTTTCAATATAAATAAAATTATACAAAAAAAACATAATCTGTCTTTGCCACATTTCTCCATGATAGAGTGTTTATATCTACCAGTTTGTACTGTTGCACGTGTGAATCTGTCTACTCAACACACTGAACAACTTTCATTTCCTTCCCTTCTTTACTTTCCACCCTTTCAATTTTCCTATCCCCATTAAAACATTTCTCTGTCTACCACTTCCCATTCTGTGCTCTCCTTTTTTGTGCTTCTGTAAGTCCTTGTGCTTCCTAATTTTCCCTTTTCTGCCTTACTATACACCTCCCACATTTCTGCATCTACATACGACACTTTTTCACTCTTGTTGGAAATAACAACTAGAGTAGAGCTTTGTAGCTCTGTGTGTTATGCTACCCACCTGATGAAGCACATGCTTACACACACACACACACACACACACACACACACACACACACACACACACACACACACTAGAGTTACAGCATTCACTACTTCTAAATCAGATGCATTGCTTTGCAAGTTCTCACGACATCTCACAGTCAGATATTTGGGCACCCTATCTATTGTGCCTTGTACTGTTGTGTATTTTTTTTCTCTGCATGTTTTTTTTTTCTGTACTCTGAATTACAGCTGATTACATCGAAGCACTGCCTCATTTGTCTTGCGTATGTAACAGCTGTGCATGTGTGTGACATAATGCTACTTTGCTGTTCAATCCCTCAAACACTGCAAACATTTCTAACTTAGACATAAGATGTAGGGCTAGCCCCTCCCTCTTTTTCTAGTGCAGTCCCAGCAGGGGCTTATGTGCTCTGTATGGAGAAAAGGAACATCAAGAAAAGTTTCTTGATATTTTAGGAAAAATATTTTATACCTTTTCAGTAAATATTGCTGAAAGATTCAACACTTTATATGAAACATCCTAGTATAATATAACAATGAAAATAGCAATTCTACAGCAGCAGATTTTATTTTGACAATGCAGTAAAAATAAATATGTTGTGTTGCTTAGGGGTATGGTTTGTGACACAAAATATTCTTTTA
The DNA here is from genome assembly GCF_019279795.1 of Protopterus annectens. Lineage (NCBI taxonomy): Eukaryota > Metazoa > Chordata > Ceratodontiformes > Protopteridae > Protopterus > Protopterus annectens. Next base: position 1,737,201,746 of record NC_056741.1, on the reverse strand, counting down.
GAAGAAATGCACCACCCTACCCTGGGCATGTAAGAAGTTACAACCAATACTCATGAGCTCCTTGGAGCTGTTATAAAGTTGTTATAAAGACACTGTGTTCATTAACACTATATATTCTCTCTTTAAAAGATACATTTACTTACCACACTTACTAAAATTTAGTTTATATTAAATACATTGTCTAGTGCCTAGTAAATGGGACTCTGGTCTCATATCCTTTTCTGCACTGAAATGTGACAAACTTAAAGACTGAAGTAACACTACTTTCCTGGATTTTAATTCTACTCTGAGTGAGGAATGGGGACTATTCCTGTCATAGAACTAGAAATCCAAAACTTTTGATGTTAAAAAATGATGTTATATCCCTTGTACTGGTAACCATAGAGCCAGTGTGGAACACCGACCCTAGCAATGTGTGGCAAAGTGTCAAAATGGTGAACACCCTTTTTTGCTCTGTGTGAAAATGCACCATTTCAATGGGGCCTGGTTGAAGTAAGCTTTCTGCCAAAAGTAATAAGTTAACAAGTACTGTACATTTGTAAAATTCAATAAGACATGTCAATAAATTAAATAAAGTCAGCAGAAACCATTGATAAAATGCAATATACATAGTAAAAAATTTCTACATAACAGTATTCAAGTGCAACTATTAAAAAAAAATGTGCTATTTATCACCCAATTTTCTATCCCTTCCATATCTTCTCCCAACTAAATCCATTAACTCCAATCAAGGACAAATCAGAGCAGCATCAGGGACAAATAAAGAATTAAATCAGGGAAACATTTAAAATATTGCTACCATTACCTTGAGATGTTGACAAAATAAGAGAATGTGAATTAATATACACATTCTGAAATAAAAGAAGTCCATAATTATTTATTAAATGTAATGCACCACCTTTCTCCAAAAGTTACCAGCCTAGCTCTCAATGAATCAGGGACAAATCCAAAAATAATCAGGGGACACTTAAAATATTACTATTATCTTAAGACACAGAATACAGAATGTGATTTAATATATGTTTTCTGAAATAAGTTTATAATTGTAATCCTTGCCATTTGTTAAGTATAATTCGCCATATTTTCTCCAAAAGTCACCACTTTTAAGAGGGATTAAAAGGAACAGAGCAACAATGGAATCAAACTTTGGCACTGTTCAATACAAACATAAAATAAGCAATGTTAAGTAAAAACACAAATAGCCAAACACTGGCATTATGTTGTCTAAGTCTTATACATAGTTCTTATGTCAATAAAATGTTACATTGGAAAAGCTGGTGTGGCTCTTTGACTCTGGCAAGGAAGACAAAAAGTAATGACAGGAACTTAAGATTATCTATATCAGTAAGCTATAAACAGTAATGAACAGTTAGAGAAATCTTTGCAGGAGAATATTTTCTATTCTATTATATCCATCATTGTTTGCACAGGAAGATACTGTCTGCATTAGAAACCCAGAAGCGTCAAATTAAAGTAGCGTTCATAGGTGTGTACTAGGCTAATGGCCCTAGAGCCTTTACAAGCCTAGCCCATAGAAGTGCCCTGACATTAGTGAACAGTCAACAGTAGGAACATAAAGACATGAAAGGGATAGAAATTAAAGGGAAAATAAACAAGAAAATAAATATTCTTACAGGAAAATATTATTCTACATTAGTAATGTACAAGCACCAAATTATAGCAATTGCTCTTATAAATTTAGCAAGTTGCTTGAATAACAGGATGTGTGTTAGTATGCATTTTTATGAAGGATATGAAGTCTGAAACTCAAATGTTTGTCATTATTTAGTGACTTTAATCCTCAGTGATTTGCCAGAAAAACACAAATTTTATGAGCAAAGTCCAAAATATGAAGCAAAAAACTGAGCATTCTGCAGAAATCTGGAACTCTACTGTTGTATGAGACAATGTTTAATCAGTCTTACACTCTACACATTCAACTACGTACCTCTGCCCAATAAGGAAACAAAGCATCTGCAGCTCCACACATTCAGTAGTTCACAACTCCCAAATACAATCAAGAAGAACTAATAAATAATCCAAGCCAGAGGTATAGCTGCCAGGCAGCAATAGCAGTCAACAGCCCAGAAACAGCACTACCACAACCATCCCACGTCAAGTAAAGCAAATTTCAGCACTTTTGTAAGTTCTTTTCCCTCAGGTTGTAAGTGGCCTGGTATATATTCACTGTACCTGATAAACTGCACTGCCCATAACAACTCCTGTTCAACTGGTGCCTCCCTGTCCAGTCTCTGTATCCTATCCCTCTTATCCATGGTCAGAGCAAATTATTGTTCAAACAAATCCTCCTCAGCTCAGTAATCACCAACCAGGATGCCAAGCAATCAAACAAAGACAACCTTAACAGCCATAAGTCTAAGTGTGATGATCTTTCTGCACCCTGCAATACACTTTTTGAAGGTATTGTAGCAGAGCAAAAACTAGTAGTGGCATGAGACTGGCCGCATTTTGTGCCTCTGTCTTGGTTCCCTTTACATCAGGAAGAGATGCTTCACTGGTTTGTATACAGCAATGCTGATTGGCTTTAATTGCAGTATTTGAGCCAGTCAAAAATTGCAAAGTGGAGCCACCACTGTTCAATGCAGAACAGTGGAATAGTGGGCTAAATCAATCATAAATGTAGAGCATTCCATGCAATCTGGAGCACTTCAATGCTCAGGTGTTTACTTAACTCCTGAAAACAAGCTAATACATACCTTTATTTATCAATCCAGGCTGTTGACTGATTTATTCTCTTAATTTAATGACTGCATGTCACTTTCAATTCCCTTCTCTTAATGATATATTTGATGCTTTTTCTATTTCTAATTAATAAGTATAACTATGCTATGCCCTATATATGACATGAAAGGGGTCATTAACTTATAAAATGAACAAAACCACTGTGGAAAGATCTAGATGCAGCTGTGGTAGCATACTTACAATGGTTTCCCTGATAGAATTTTGGAAAAAATCTAAACCAAGTGAAACTGAAGTACTGCATATTGTAAAGGGGATAAAGACCTTTAGGCACACTCTTTATAAAAGGGGCGAAACAAGCCATATAGATATAAATGAAATTTGTTTGGACAATATATCCAGAATTGTTATCAAGAGGAAAAATGAAATTTATAGGAAGGTAGATACTGAACAACTTATGAAATGATGGAGTGAATGAAAATTGTTAATATATATACTGTTTGAAAATAAAAGAAATGTTAGTAAAATAGCTTTATGATCTGTGTACTTTTTAGCTGCGGTTGTTGTAATGAATGAGAACAATGTTATACAAAATACTATACAAAACAAAATAAAACATTTCTTTTTAAAAATCTTGAATTTGTAAAAATAGCTTTAATTTTGGCTACGGAGCTATAGCATCCATTTTGCATGCTGGAAAGGCATAAGAACTGTTTCTGCTCCTTATGCATCTTGAGTGAAAATTATTTTGTCATATGCCAGAATGAAGCTATGCTGTAAGGCTCACTGACTTTTAATACATGACAAGATCACCATGTCTGTAAAATTTAAGTTCTTCCTCAACATGGCATACTGAGTTCAAAAATCAAAGTCCCAAAATGGAAGAAGAAATGCTTGTTGGTATATTATGTTTTGTTATTTAGATATCCACAGAAATCTTTCAGGCAATAAAAAGGACCATATGACCATTTACAATACATAAATATAATATAAATGAAAAATGGCAACTACACAAATAATCTGACAGGAAATGTGTATGAGGAAATTTTATGTAAAAATCTGCTAATGGTATATACATCCTACTGTATTCATGGTATTGCTGTCATGACTATTTATCACAAACTGTGGAGTTGCTATATTTTTCACATTCCAAGCAATGCATTATATTCTCTGCATTTATGGCATACTCCACCTAGACTATCTTAGTATATTTCATTCTGTAATATGCCACTGCCTTTCTGTAAAATGACACATTATCATACACGATTAAAACATCTATTCTAACACTTTAACTTAAACTGGTATAGCTTAGAACATG